>NW_019416332.1:397973-467714 GCF_000390285.2 Anoplophora glabripennis | reverse complement strand
AGTTTATTATGTAGCTTTTTCGGTAACGGCAAACGAAAAACAAATATTTTTTAATGTATTTGAAGAATGTTAGAAAACATTGCAATTTCAATAAAAACAGCGTCGAAAATGTTGTTTTGTCTTAATAAATTTAAGATTTTGCTAGGTAAAAATGCCTTATGTGCAGTATGTGCTACATTTTCAACAGAAATTAATAGAAGAACCAGAACATGTATATCGTATACATGATATTTTGGATGTTTTTACAGGATATTTTACAATTTTTAATATATTGTGTTGAAAATAATTGTTGTTTAATTTAAAACAACGCATGTAATACATACGAATTTAATTTGTTAAAAACATCGTATTTCAACGCTTCTGCTAGAGAAGAAAGCCGGTCACATGCATGCATGATTTTATCTATGTACCTCTTAATGAAATACATGCACATAGGTCTGCTAAGTGACACAATATTAGAAATTTAAAATATACAAATTTTTAAATTAAAACAAAAACAATATTTTTGATATTTATAGATGGGTAATGTATAATGCGATATAGATTTCAAAAATGTAATTTTCTCAATTTGTCACAAAACTGCATATACGTTCTTTTTCCGAAGTAGGGCAGTATAGTATAATTAAAGTAACATACAAGAAGACAAAACTATTAGTTACATATAAAATTTCACTTTGTAAACACTTTTTTTCTCGAAAATAAACAAACGAATCAAGGAATTTGTTTGAATGATGCAAAGATCGATGATTGATCGATGCTGTCACAGGGGAACGGGATGCGCACGCAAACCAAACGGGGCGCTCGCTCGCGCCACGCGCTATGTCGCTAAACGGACTTGTTCTACTCAAAAATTTTCCGCGCGGGAATTACCGCACAAATGCGGTAATTCCGCAGGTCTCATTGACATGCGGGAAATTGCTGGAATGCTGTAACGCGCAATGCGGGATTGCAAACCCTAATAAGTACTCATTTTTCTCTATCTGCTCTTAAAATTAATGACATTATACAAAATTTTTTCATCAGATAGAGCATGCGCATATTTGGAAATTGTAAATTCTTCAAAATTGCAAATCTTAATTAAGCTTACTTCGGTTTTAAGGTACGAATTTTTGAAAAATTGCAATAGCAATTTGTTTGCCCCAAATCTAAAAACATAAAATTTTTATTCCTGGTGATTTACAACTTATTCGAAAAAAATTGAGAATGAATGCGTTATGAAAAATGGAGTCAATATCTTTAAAAAAAAAATTGGAAAAGCCTTATAGTTTCCAAGAAAAAAATTATTGAAGTTGTAGTATTTAAAAACGTGACATCGCTGACCTACTGCAATCTCTAGCATCATTCGTGTTGTGCGCTGTATGCAATTTGCTCTCTCTCTCTCGCCAGATGGCCCCAGGCGATTCCGAATACTGAAATCCGGTTTTAGTGGGTGTTACATTACTTTTCCATATGTCAAAAATGACTTACGTGTATAGCAACTCGGGGTTGATGGATATCGTTTTAATTTATGGTAAAGCATGACAACATTTGTGTTATGGTGTAGTATTTGTGTTATGGCGAAGCAAGATAACATTTGTGTTAGTTCGTAGAAACTGGGTACGACGGGCCCAAATGTGTTTACATGTCGGTAAACAAAATTTTGTACAGTTGTTGTAACATCAGACATGTCAAATTATTTTATTAATTCAAACCACAAATTAATTTTATTAATTAATAATAACAATAGCGGCAAAGGCAATAGAATTTGCTAATATAAAATGGGTGTTATAAAGTATTATTCATTTCTTTCTTAGCAAAGATATTCAGGCCGAGTATGTATCCCATTTTACGCTAAAACGTTATGTTAGAAATAACGTTTGTAAATAACATGCCGTAAACGGCCGCTATTTTATGCTGTACGTAGATACCTATTATTTGCGCTCTACGNTGTTTATCTAATGATTGAAAATTGAAATTTAGAAATATATATTTTTATTATTTTTGTAAATTTGATACTGCTATATCTCGAAATATACTGGTCTGATTGAAAAATCATAAAGACACTTTTTTATCACATTATTTAGCTTAATATGATCCCACAGTCCGTGTCTGCGAATTTTGTAACACCCTGTATGACATCAGTTTGTAAATTGTTGTCTATAGAATCGGTTATAAATTGCGTAACACTGATCAAGTTAATACAGTAGAACATCCTTTCATAAAACCGTCTGTAGTAGCATCAATGTCATTATTTTATAGCCACACCTCGTATATCAGTTCACGTTGGCTTTTGGTCGAATTGTAAATAAATTTAAATGCAAATTATTTTAATTTAAAATATTTATTAACTTATGCTGTTATTTTATATGATAATCATATATCAAAATAATATTTATTTATTCTTGATTGTATATTGACAGAATAATTAAATTAAATAGTTTTAAAATTGACACTTGTAATATGATTTAAATAACCATATTTAGTGGAAGTTGTTTTAAAATTACTAAATGAAATTTCATTTCAAAAGTTTTGTCGTATCCATTATCTGGTCTTAATTGCTGTGAAAAATTATTTCTGAATAATTTTGAACTATGAAAATGGGAAATAATTTAATGATGAAATTCTTGAAGTCTAAGTGGTTGTTCTATTATATCCCTAAAGTAGGTCATAAAGATCTTTAGTCCAGTGCGTACGCTAAGATTACGACATACATAATTTTATAAAATAATATATCATTACGTTATACAGGGTGTCCGGTAACTACGGGAAAAAAATGAATGGTTGTATAGAGCAGGTCAAACGAGTGCTAGTACTTCATATAAACTTTTTACCTAGGTGCCATTGTTGATGAGTTATTGTCACTCAAAGTAAGAAGTTGAAAAATGAATATTGCCCATAATTTCTAAAGGGTTATTTTGATTAACTTGAAATTTGGGGGATCAAAGCAATCATTCAAATGTATCTTTGTACATTTAAAATTGAATCAAATATTTTTTATTATACAAGGACGGTCGAAATTATGTTCTAAAATTTACGCAACTTTGACAGAGCTGTCAAATTTGATATTTCGCCCTCGCAGGCAGATATCCCTGTTATTTTTCTACAAAAAAGGTATACTTCATGACTTATGAAAAAATGAACGGTTGTCAAGATAATTAAATTTTTGTATTTTGTGTATAGCCACAACCGGGGACACAACGCAACAGAAAAAATTAAGAATGAAACATATGGATTAAATGAGGTTACTCAGTAAATGCTCGATATGTCCTCCATCTAGTTCAATGCACTTCCTTATTCTTTTAAGATTATTTTGTTACACTCTAAATAGTATTTGTGGATTCTGTTTAATTTCATTATAATGATGTTCTATTCTTGCCATCAACTCTTCTCTTGTATAAACCGGAGTTGAATACACCAATTCTTTTAGGTAAATCCACAAAAAAAAAGTCATGGGGGTTAAGATCTGGTGACCTAGATGCCCATAAGTGTGGTCCGCCTCGCTCAATCCACCTATCACCAAATGTTGCGTTGAGGTAATTTCTAACTTCACGACTGAAGAGCATGAAATACATCTCCTCTCTTGTTTGCAATGGCACATTTTCTAGTAGTAGATTTAGATCGTGTTGTAAAAATTCAAATATCGGGCACCGTTTAGTCTATCCGGTGAGAAAAAGGGGCCTATTAATTGGTTACCGATTATTCCAGCCCATACATTAACTACGAATCTTTGTTGGTGTTTGCCTTGAATGACTAAATTATTGTTTAATTTATAGCATTTTAAATTATTATTGGCTGACGTGAGCAAACCGTTTATTTGTTGTCTATATGAGCGAAAATATATAAATATGGCAAAATTGCATCTAGGGCGCTTTGTTCATATCGTAGCCGGCTGACGTCAGCCGGTCAGTAACAGCCTGAAAAGGGGGTTAAATAATTATTTGAATTTTTATTTTTTTCTTAAATATGCATTTAAATTTTTTTTTAATCACGCCATCGTATTATAAGTACTAGGGTTTGCAATCCCACAGTCTTTGTTTTTCAGCTGGAAATTTGCGGTAAATTCGCCTTTACAGCGGGATCCCGCTATATTTTTACTATATTTTTCAAACATTTTTTGTATATAAAAAATTCATATTTGTTAAAAAAAAATTAAAAATATAACTTATGTAAACAAATTCGCAAAATTAAGTTCTCGAACAACCCCCTAGTGAGCGAAAAATGTCTATACGATTAGAATTAACATTACAAAATAAAAAGTTTTTACTTTTTCTCTAATCATACGAATAATTTGTTCTATTAGCCGCAAACAGATTTAAACGGATGCAAACTACCCCTCATGGTCACCCCCAAAATATTTCTGTGACATCTCAATATTTTGAAATGAAATAAAATGGAAATTACTTCTTTTAAAAAAATAAAATGTTTCACAAGTGATTTCGTGTTTGGGGGTTGCAACCCTTATTTTTTATTTCAGGAAAACTAAGTATATTTTCAAACATTTTTTATATATAAAAAATTCATATTGATTCAAAATATTAAAAATATGATTTATGTAAACAAATTGACAAAAATAATTTCTCATTTTAGGGGGCGAACAACCCCCTAGTAATCCCCTAGTGTGCGAAAAATGTCTTTACTTTTTCTTTAATCATACGAATAATTTTTTCTATTGGTCTAAAACGGATTTAAACTGATGCAAACTACCCCTGCTGTTCATCAACTACCCCTGCTGTTCATCCCCCAATAAACGGGTTCAGTAATTTCCATTTTGTTTCATTCCAAAATATTTATTAGAATCCGAGATATCACGGATATACTGTTTTTGGGGGTGAACATCAGGGGTAGTTTGCATCTGTTTAAATCCGTTTTAGACCAAGAGAAAAAATTATTCGTATGATTAGAGAAAAAGTAAAGACATTTTTCGCACACTAGGGGATTACTAGGGGGTTGTTCGCCCCCTAAAATGAGAAATTATTTTTGTCAATTTGTTTACATAAATCATATTTTTAATATTTTGAATCAATATGAATTTTTTATATATAAAAAATGTTTGAAAATATACTTAGTTTTCCTGGAATAAAAAACAAGGGTTGCAACCCCCAAACACGAAATCACTTGTGAAACATTTTATTTTTTTAAAAGAAGTAATTTCCATTTTATTTCATTTCAAAATATTGAGATGTCAGAAATATTTTGGGGATGAACATGAGGGGTAGTTTGCATCCTAATGTTTTGCGGCTAATAGAACAAATTATTCGTATGATTAGAGAAAAGGTAAAAACTTTTTATTTTGCAATGTTAATTCTAATCGTACAGACATTTTAGCACACTAGAGGGTTGTTCACCCCCTAAAAAGAGATCTGTTAATTTGTTTACATAAATAATTTTTTAATTTTTTTTAATATGATTTTTTTATATATAAAAAAGGTTTGAAAAATATAGTTTTTCTGAAATAAAAAAATAAGGGCAACAGCCTCCAAACACGGAATTTAATGTGAAACATTTGGTTTTTTATAAGAAGCAATTTACATTTTTTTTTTTCATTCCAAAGTATTGATTAGAACCCCAGATATTTAAAAAAAACTGTTTTGGGGGTGAACTTTGAGGATGTACTTCACCCCTAAATATGTTTTTCCGCCGATAAAAAAAATATGTCATTTAATTTTTTTATGTTCTACAATCGAATCTACAACATATATAAAAATATGGGAAATCGGAGAGTTCGGGTTAGGGTAGTTTCCTTGTTAGATCATTCTTCGTTTGATTTAACCTAACAATAATTTTAAGGTAAATACTTACATATACGTACGTATACAGTATATATACTATATAGTAGTATACAGTGTAGGAAAGTACCGATGGTCTATCAGAAGCTACGTGAGAGCGGTAAAGTAAGCCATAGAAATCCATGTGATAGACAAGGATGGCTATAATGAAGGCGTCTAATAGTCAACGCCCATTTCGCCCTTCCACAAATAAGAAGTGGATCTTATTTGTGGAAGGGCGAAACGGGCGGTGACAAAGAGAAGCCTTCATTATAGCCATCCTTCTCTATCGCATGGATTTCTATGGCTTAATTTATCGCTCTCACGTAACTTCAGATAGCCCATCGGTACTTTCCTACCCTGTATACATATACGTATATACTACCTAAGTTACTTAAATTTTACAACTTACCTTCGATGTGCGTTTATAAAACCGGCAAGTAAATGGAAATTTAACAAGGCGTTCGTTTTCATTAGACAAATAACACCTACGTTAAACTATAGCAACACCAAATTCCTTGCCTTTAAGAAACTCTGTTATAATTTAAGATAACGTGTTACAAACTATTTTATGTCGTAGGTACTTACCCGTTATTTACGAGTTTGCATTTGTTTCATGTTTCATAACCTAAAAGACATCTGTCAGTTATATGTGTTTTGGTCTAATACTGACTTGTTTATAATAATTTTGCATAATTATTATTAAAAATATCGTCGACACAGAAGCGTCTTCAAAAAACAACAAAATTGCAATACGAGTATTTGCCAAAAATGGTCTTAATTCCTCAATAACATGCACGTTATATCTTAACAGTTAACGTGAACAACCCTGAAATAACATAACTGTTATTATGATAAAATGGGATACATACTCGGCCTGAATATCTCAATTTTTTGTCCATTACACTTTTCCGCCCTGCCGACTGCATGCTTTACCTTGCGCAAGGTCAGGTTTTGCAATGGACCAGTTTCCAGTGCTGTGCAGAAGTGTATTTTTAAATCATTTTCGAACTGCCCTCCTTGATTTTTTTTACAAAATTGTATTTGTAAGAAGCACCCTGTACAGTCTGGTCCATTTTCGGTGGGATTTCAGGGTATCTCAGAAACTATTAAAGATATGATAAATCTGACACCACGTTCTCGAGCTCGATTTTCATGGCAAACTCCACTTTCAAATCAGAAATTTGCTATCTTCATTTGTTTATGAGTTACAGGAGGTTTCTCGTTATTGTGAGACTTTTGAACATGTCTGTATCTCAGCTATTAAATAAGGTAGAGTTAAAGTGAAAAGTGCTCAAGGCTAATTCTTTGGTGTATAATTGAATGCCGATATCAGATTTTTAGTAGGTCTTAAGATTCCGGAGTTATGACCCAAAGTAATATTTTTTTTTTAAATGAAAATCGTAGCTGGTCATGACCTAAAAAAATGGAGATTTTTTTTGCTATTCAGCAATATATCACATGCTATAGTTATTTTTACAAACACAATAGATACGGGGTGTTTTATATATAAATCCAATATTTTTTATATTTTAATATGGCTGGCTATGAAAATACATACAAAACTATAATTCTTACTTTTACAAAACTCATATCTACTGTAAAAATATGGCATTTATTTAAAGTAATATATTACAGATAAGAAATGACAGAATTTTCAAATTTTTATTCCAGTTCAACTCAAGTTACAATATTAAACGTAAATTAAATAGTTGTAAGTACCTACATCAATAAAAACTTTCAAAAATGGTACACATCTCGCGCATCTTCTGGCAACGCTTCGAGTAGCATTCATTAAATGTATATTTGAAATATTATTAAAATGAATTTTAAATATAATGTCTTTTAGAAAACCCCAAAGGAAAAAGTCCAACGAACTCAAATCAGGTAACCTAGCAGGCCATCTGATCGGTCTGTTTGTTCCTATCCACCTATCTCTAATGCTTTTAGGCCATGGTCAACTACGATTTCCATTTAAAAAATATAACTCTGAATACCCTGAAATCCCATCGAAAATGGACCAGTCTATACACACCTCCAAATGCCTCCGTTATAATTTATATAAAGATCTATTAATTTGCAAATTTTATATACAAATTTAAAATTGAAAGAGTGCTGGAATACTTTCATTTAATTCAATTATTTTATTATCTCATTTTGTTTAAATTTTCCGAATTAATGTCGGAAAATGACAACTTTTACAGAGATAATTTATATATTTTCTTGCACAATCCTTAAAGGTCAAAGAATAGTAGTTTCGAATAAAATAATTGCAACACTAATTCCCGTATTTCAGACATTGAACATTATATTTTTTTTTCAGTACTTTTCTAAATTATCTGAATTTGAGGGCCATATTCAGTACAAATTTTCTGATAGTCCGAGATAAAAACTAATCAAATTTGGTTCTGCTGTAATAGCAATTTTAAGAACTTTAAAATAAACCATATAAATAAAATAAAATATCTAGTTAATACAGAACCTTCCTAAATGTTCACAAGCCACGTGATCGCCGAGCTCAGGCAACCAACATTGCAGGGCTGGTGCTGGTAACGAAAATTGCCTAAATTTTGGCGTAACTAATATTAATAATTTGTTTACAATGAACAATGACAACACGTTACGCTCGCGATAATGTCGCTGATTGGTTGAATGAAAATTACACCAATCGCCGGCGGAACAGAATGTTGTGTTTTAATGTAGTCTTGACCTTATTGTTTGAATAATTTTTAAGTTTACCGAAATGTAATTGCCTAGATACGTGAAGGAAATAAAATTACTGCTCCAAATAAAATTACTGGTCACGTGACTACCCTCTGATGTGAGTAACATATAAGAGCAATGTTTATGCGTTACAATTTTAATTGATAACGTTTTAGAAACATAGACATATTAAACCTTAACTAACACCAATTGGAAGTATTTATAAAATATTTAAGTTTTATCTTTTATAACCATTTCTCGAATAAAAATTGATTACTCCCGAATCTGATTTAGGCGAAACAGGTTAAGGTTGTTTTAGTGTCGATAAGCCATAAGCCCTAACGATTACGTTGAAGAAAACCCGCACCGTAAAAGGGGAACTTCTACTAACCGGATATATTTTGAGACCTCAATATTCACAAAAGCTTTGCCGCCCCGTAAAGCCCTTGCATGGAATGTATGACCTGGCCTAAATTCAAACAAATCGACATCTAAGCCGAGTGAATTACCGTGTGCTAGTTACGTTGCTCCAACTTCAAACCGATAAATAAATAATCGTGGATACCCTGCCGTTTGATCGTTAATTCATTATGATTATTTATCAAGTTTATACATTTATTATAACTTTAATATTCCTATATCACTTGCTGTGTTACTACAATACCTTTATTTAAGGATTTGTTTAAAAAAATGAGAATAAATAAGAATTTATTGACTGAACAAATTTGTGTTGGTAACAATATCAAATTTGAATCGTATTCTGCAACTGAAATATATTTTTATAAATAACGGAACTATTAAAATAACAGAACTTTTTGCCAATTTTACGGTATTCTGTTTCTTTATGCAATTATCAAATCATGCAGAACCTGACTTTATATTTTTTATAGAGACCCCTTCTAATCTCAGCGTACTATTTTTTAATTATACTTTTTTTTAATATTAGCTCCTGTAGTTTTAATTTGGTTTAAAAGAATTAAATTAATTGAAATTAGTTGTAATAGGGAACTATTTTATTTTTCTGGTAAACTACAAAACTATTTTTAATTATTTCAATATGATATAATATCCGATGGATTTACCTCCAATTATTATAAAAGAGATAAAAAAATACTGCTAAAAAAAATTATTAGTGGTTACTAGCAACTAGTATTTATCTAGCACATTATGCTCATAGCAATATGAATATTAAGTTAAAATTTCAGTTTTCAACACATGTTTATAAACCCGTAGAACAATTTTTTTATAGTTTAACAATTTAGTCAAATATTTTTTAATACTCATTCATGTCATTCACGTACAAATTCAGGGCATGCTGTGATCATTTTATGTTCTCAAAATTTTATAAACATCATTAGCGATTTTTTATTAAAAATTAGACACTGTACGCTTGTCTATTAAAATTCTTCAATTCTTCAATGACAAATAGTTATTATGATGGGTTTCAAATTTTGAAACAGTAAAAACAGAAAATTGGATAAGCCCTGTAAAGAAACAATTGGCTATCAGACGAAATAAATAAGTCCTACTCTGAAAATTTAATTCAATTAAATAATTAAATATTTATTTACATAATTTTTGTGAAAAATATAATTATTTTAAAAACAGCAAGATGTACATATTTTCTTCATCTGTCCACAGTTACTTGTACCATATCTTAGTATTGCTTTTTCGTTTTTTCAAAATTTAAATTTTAGCAAAATAAATACATATTTTTATGTGTTTCGATACACAGACATATTAATAATTTTGATTAACCGCTGGCAAAAATTTAAGATATTCCTAATATGTAAATACATATATTTAAAAAAATGATTCAAATTCCTACCCGAAAAGGGTCGAAATGTTCAAAAATACAGATTATCATGCCCTATTTAACAGAGAAATATACAAATATTGTATTATTATTAAAATATTACGTAAATTGAAAACCCTTGTTTCTATAACAGACAATATTGCTTATCTTTAAGCTATATTGTCTGTGGTTCTATATTTTTAAAAACCTTAGTCACCGTGTTGACATTGTACTTGAAATTATGTAAGAACAATCAATAAATGGCGCATGAAAGAGATATATTCAATTGTCCTCTGAAATATCATTTTATAAAACACCAGCGATAATTTTTCAACAGCAGCATTTGTTACTGTTGGAAAAGGTCATAATGTACTTTTAAATATGGTAATAAAAAATATCGTATAAAACTAGTGGTTAATATATCGGGTGCCCCAGAAAGACCCGAACCCCCCGGTAACTCTTCAGGCTGAAATCCTATCAAAAAAAGTTTAAGAAAAAAGTTGTAGGATTTCAAAAAACAATTTAGCTGTGACTTTGTCTTTTACCTTGACGTCAATTTTTTAGGTCAAATCAAGGTCAACTTAAAAATTTCAAATAGAAACCCCAATTTTTTATTTTCTAAATCGATAGAGCGTAAAATTTTATGATGATTTCAAGGTCGAATTTATTTTTTCTTAATAACTCGGCAGATTTTAACTGTAGAGAAAAATGTTGCAAGAAATATCAGTAGCACTTTTAATGACAAATTTGTTGGTGACTTTTTATTTGCCCTTGACCTTATGTTCTTGGTCAAATCAATCAAATTGAAAATTTTAAAATCTGTATTTTTAATGTCAACATCAATAAAGCGTCCAATTTTAACGTCTAAGTCCAATAAATGTTCGTTTAAAGAACATAATAATAGTTGAAAGTTGAAAAAAATATTGAAGAAAAAGGTTAACGCCGACTAATCTGTTTAGACTTCTTGATGTACATACATTTTTCAGAGTAAATGTTCGAATTGATGACCATCTACAGTTTAACAGTGACCAATCCGCTAATAAAAATTAGACAGCATATCTAATAATGTTTTGATCTATCAAAGCAGCTTTACGAAGAATACGTTCGATCCCATTGAATTATTGAGCAAAAACAAATGAGACTTTGATATGACCTTTAAGGATATTCAAGAAAATATTTTTGATTCTATATTCAGCCATAAAATTTTACGCTCTACCGATTTATAAAATAAAACATATGGGTTTCTATTTGAAATTTTTAAGTTTTCACTTAAACTTTTTTTGATAGGATTTCACCTGAAGAGTTATCGGAGAGGTCGGGTATTTTTGAGACACCCTGTATATCTAAGTATCACAAAAAATAATTGTTTAACTTTCGCTGCTCTTACCCATGTTTCTTCTTTAATTCATTCTTCGACTTTAGGAACTGCTGAAGTTTACTTATTAATTCAATTTAATTTTGTTTTTAGATTCTTTAAAAATAATATTTTTGTTAATTGCAAGATTAACGTTCTATTTAAACATTTATACACAAGTTCAAAAGAGTTATATAATTTTTTAAAATCATCTTTCATAAAAATATTTCATACATTATTTGCCCTAACTTGTAAATTTTTTATATTGTTAAATAATCAATAAGCGTTTCTATAATTACTATAACGAGAACAACCTTTTTATAACTTTATCTCAAGTTGCGGTTTAAAAATTCCTAAATTTCCAGCTGCTACAAATTTAGATTTACGGTTTCTCCTTGAATAGAATATCCTGGATAATACTACCTATGGTGGAAAAAAGATGATGCAACACCAGCACGGCATGGTCTCAGCAATGACACGGAATGTAAAACACCGGTTACTTTAAACATCCGTCCGTTGAAAATTACCGCAATTCCAGGACAAATGCCATCGAGGCTTTTCACTGCACAACCGCCATTATTTTCGAATTCAATTTAATGATGATAATTGGTGTTTTTCTAGCAATAAGCAAATTACGACTAAATGCCTGCGTCTCGAGGTCAGTGGTAAAAAAGGAAATGATAATCTACGGAAGCAGTTGTAAGAGGAAGCTAAATTCGAGCAAAATCTATGTACAGCTTCAAGTAAACGACGTTATTACAATTACAATTGCAATTACAATTAGTACCACTTCAAAAGTAATCGTTTAACTCAAAGTCTACAAGTTAATTTTAGTTTAAAATTTTCCGCCAACACTGAAACATATTATTGTTAATATAGGTTTTGCACTCCAACCAAATTCAACCCCTTTCAAGTCAAATTCACCCTGTTGGGAATAAAATATGGGTTTTGTATTTTACGAAATATATACTCGAATTTATCTTTCATCGTTTGTTCAAATAGGATCTTTGAAATGAGCTTTATGGCTCACGTAGGTATATCAACTTATTTAATGCAACCCATTAATAAAGATGAATTGGTAAATATTAATCTTCCTTGCGAAAAAAATACAATACCTTGTTGATATGACAACGGTTTCATATATTATTGATTTTAAGATTTTCATGGCCCGTACTGATATTTAAAGTACGTTGAAGTTATTCGGGTTGTGCCGTGGCTTATGTACCTTTCTCCGTCCGTTACCTTGCACTTCCTTAGCGTTAGTTAGGAATGTTTGACATGCCCTTGTTGTTCTCGGGCTAGGTTCTCTGGGAGCTAGCCCGCTTTTAAGCCCTAGTCAAGACCTGATGTTCATTTGCTTCGCCGCGACCAATTATTTTGATCAAAAGATCAAATTTGATCAAAGAAAACCTGGTTCGAGTCGAATTTATTTGGAAGTAATTCATATCCATGATATTTATTCAAGATTTTTTGGGAGTCACGATTTTCATGTTTTTGCGATATTTTGCGATTTTTGATCAGGCTCAATTGACTTTAGATTCAAATTCGACTCGACAAAATTTATGAGAAGAACACTTAATCCAATCTATAAAACCGCTTTCTGCATTTTTTTCACTCTCAATAATATGATTTCTTACAATTTTCAACTATTTTTTTGCGTTTTTTTGCAAACTTATGGAGGGATACAGCTAATAGACTTCAGACTCGAATTCAGTGTCTCAAAATACATAAGAAACACATTTCATCAAAGTCAGAAAAATTTGTTTTCGCATTCTTTTATGTCCATTAACGTGATTTTTGGCGATTTTTCGCTAATATTTTGTGATTTTTGCCAAATTTAGGGAGTTGTAGCTTAAAACACTTCAGAATTGAATTCAGCACACCAAAATACATAAAAAAAAACTTGATCAACTTCAGGACAAATTTTTTCGAAGTTTTTTGCGCTCACTAACGTGATTTTCGGCGCTTTTTCACTATTTTTTGCCATTTACTCAAAATTTTAGGGATATTTAAGCCAAACGGGCCTCAGATTCGTATTCAGCACGTCAAAATACATAAAGACTATAGGGTCAAATCAAAGGTATAGACCACTTTTTTTATTTTGCGTGCCAGTGTTAGAAACATGGACGTAGCTACAATTTTTGCTTGGGGTGGGCTCACAGCTATAGGGCCTAAAAAAGGGCATAAAAAAAACTCCAGCAATCAGCGACTAGCCTATATAAAATTTGAACTCATTTTGATTTGATTTAAAAAAAAAGTCACGCAGTCACCGACTTATGGATATAACAAAGATGATATTGATGAATATTAGATTTTTTTCTGGGGTGGGCACCGGGCTTTCTAGGGTGGACCGTGCACAGCCCAGCTCTCCCTCCTAGCTACACGTAGGTGTTATAAATAAGGTAGATATTATCGTTAGTTGTTTATATTACAGCTATTTGAGTATTTTATCGCCTGTAAAAAAAAATCTAGAAATTAATTAAATAAAACACGATGTGATGTGATGTTTTCTCAAACTATTTTTGCGAAAACAAAAATTCCAAAAAATGAAACATGCAAATAAAACATAAGCGCCACTATATCATTTCACTTTTTTAATACATTTAATAGTTATCATCAGCAGCAAGTAATAATACAATAAATATCAGGCAGTTAAGTGTAGGTACCTCATTCATAAGGCGTTAAAATGATCTTTTCAAGGAGTACAAAAAATTTAGAGGGTGATAGAACACGAAAAAAAATTAGATGGTACTATTTCTGTGGACCATGGGCCTAACATCTTCATTTGTTTGGAATTAAATTTTAGCCACATCTTTTCCAAAGAGATTTCATTGAAATTTAGTATAAATAAATTTTTAAGCCATCAGCTAGTTGCTGCTATATCTCCCAGTAACATTTTAGGACATAACTTTGTTGAGGTTAGGTTTTTGCCAGTGTATGTACTGTATTACAATGTATAATTTGATTGTACATAAAAAAGGTATTCTAATTAAAATCGTTTAATAGTCAATTGACTGTCTCAAAGTCAATCACCTTCTATTTTCTAATATACAGGGTATCCAGAAACGAATGGCGATACTTAAAGGGTAGTTTCTTTGGATGAAAGTAATCCAATTTAGATAAAGTTACCTTTGCATAATTTTGCTTCTTTAAAATGCTACAGACATACAAGAATCATTTATTTCAAAACCTACAACTTTTTCATATATTTTCAACTTTTTTGTACAAAATTAAATTTACCATTTTAATTCAAGGCATAAAACGTTAATGAGAGAGATAGCACCTAACGTCAAAAGTTAACACTATTAAGTGTATAAGCTCAAAAACTTATTTGTATCAAATCTCAGTCCAATGCATTGTTTTCTGGATACGATGCGACTTAAATTTAATTTTAAAAAATCATATTTGACGCCCTATACCTACTTCAAAAACAAAAGTCGATAGACCATGATCCATAGGAAAAATCTTCATATTCTCTAACTTTTGCACTTGCTTCTAGAACATCCTATATATTTATTTAATTTAGACACAATTGAAAAAATTGGAATAACAATTACTTAATAATATTTTTTTTGTTCAAAAAGTGACATTTAGGACACAGATCTCAATACTACCAACTCCTTTTAATAAGATTATCGAAGATTCAAGGCATATGTGAGTATATTTTCGTATTTCTGCTGTGAGTTATTAAGATTTATGCGATATTATTTTCCAAAAAAATTAAAAAAAAAAAGAATATTTGTACCACATTTTATATTAACTAACTACACCACGAAGAAGACGCTAACGCTAAAGATAAAAAGGGGCTTTAGGAAGAAATTCGAGTGTTATTTTTTTCTTCAAATAAAGAAGTGGGGGAGGTTTAACGCTTAACACTGTATTGTATTAGAATGAAATGAAGGATGGTAAAGCACACGATTTATTTAAACTAGATTCAACGTTTACCTAAGAAAAACAAACAAACAGGAACTTTTAAGAACAATAAATAGTTGCTCAACTGTTTCAGCAATCTTATTATTTAATAAGAAAGATCTTTTGTAGCAAACATTTCAAAAAAGTATGAAGGGTATGTTATATTTTCAAGTAGGTACCTAATCATTTTCAAATAAAAAGGTAATATTAACATGTAAAGTGAATGTAAAATTTATGCCACCGAGGGGTTTCTTGTTATTTTTTTAACTCTCAATAAAAATATTTTAAAACCATTTCACGGACGTTAGACTGCAAGACGCAGATCAATAGAGTGGTCGTGTTTGACTTTTACTTTTACTTTCACTCCGTTGTGTGGAGACACTTATACCTTTTGTTCATAAAACGCATCCTTGAAGATCTGAAAAGTTGCAGCAAAGTCTAGCAATGTTTGGAGGAAACTCAAAAATTAGATAGAAAGATATGAATCAACGAATTAGCTGTATCTAATATATTTTAAGGTATGTCTCATTTATCAGACAACAGAAACTGCCGAAAGGTAATTCAATAACAGAAGATAGTAGATACAGGTAGACACAAAAGAGTTTCCAGATTGCAACATTCTTAGTTTATTTTCTTATCAAATTTTAAATCTGATGATTTTATTTTTAATGACTTACGACAGCATTCAATATTATCCTGACCAATTTCAAAATAAATATGATACACCGAATATAACAACAACCTTGTTGAAAACTTTAAGGAGTGATTCTTCCCATCAAGATAAATAAGAAGAGTGTTTAAAAAAACAATCTTCTTTTACAAATTTAGGTGAATTGTTACAAACCAAAACTTTTGTCTTTGGAAATGTTTTTGTAAAACGAAACAAGTTAGGAGAATCATCATAAGAAACAGTGATTGAAAACCAATTGCTTGCTCTAATTTTGGATATATTTTAGCCCCGTAAGATATGATAATTTGGTGACATAAATTTTAATACCTTTATTCTTGAATATTTTATGAAACAAATTCATAAGACGATAAGTTTTTGTTTGAAAATAGTGCAGTTATTCCTGAGTAACTGAATAAAAGTAGTATTGTACACTTCATCTTTAAAGTATCGTAGAACCCTTAGGAAATATTTTAAGAAAATAATGCAAGTATTTCTTATCATTTTCTTTACAAAATAAATAAATCCCTAATGCCTATTATATATTGATTTGAAATTAAGAACGAAATTGCCTAAATTAAATAGAAATATAAATATCGTTGATCTCATCTGAAAGCAAGGTATGTAATAGTGAAAAAGAATTCATTTTCACACGAGATACACATAGGCATTTTACCTAAGCCACTTCTAACCTAAGGAAGCGGTACATCGGAAATTATGGACTCAAAGATAAATAATAAAATTTAAAAGACAAAGATTGTTTAATACATCTGTAGATAGCAGAAGTAGGTATATACAGATTAAGTATTTTTATAGCAAATGTCACCTGTCTAAATATACAGGGTGATTCATTAACAATGGGAAAATCGAAAGCTGAAGATACTACACGTGAAATGGTGACCATTGGCGCAAACATGCTTTATCCGAAAGTTAATAGTTTCGGAAATACAGGGTGTTGAAAGTTAAAATTTTAAATCGTTTTTTTGCAATAATTCTGAAAATATGTAGGTTAGGAACTTGAAAATTTGTGAAACTATATTTTTTAGGCGACGAATAAGATTGCTCATAGAGGGCGCCACTTACGACTAATTTTACCTAAAATTTAGTTAATAACTTTTTACTCTGTATGTCTAACATGAAACTTGATTCAAAATCTGAAAGAACTATCATTTTTCCATTAATTATGTACTCTTGTTTCATTTCGGTATCTCGATCCGTTTTCGAGAAAAATTGATTTAACGAACACTATGTTTTGATAATACAAGAAATTAAAAGCGAAACAAACCAAGTGTTTCTTCGTGTTATTACAACAATTAACAATAAGACAAATAAAATATGTAATTGTGATTTAAAGTAATTGTTCGAAGAATCCACCGTTGACACTAATACACTTTACACGTTTTCTGATAGATCTTCGAGTTTGAAACAACATATTGGGATTGCGTCTGACTTCGTTGGCAGCGATTTGTATACAAATTTTAATGAAATATAGAAAAGTTAAACAACTTACATATTTATAACTAGGTAATATGTAAATAAATTATCTATGCCATTATTTCACTTATCCAATTACCGTTAACTAATTAACTAAAAATACAACTGAATAGAAAATAATACCATTATTTCACTTATCCAATTACCGTTAACTAATTAACTAAAAATACAACTGAATAGATATATTTATACAGGGTGGTTTAAAATTCAGCACAAAGAATTTAGGGGCGTATTTTTAAAGTCAAAATAAGACTTTTTTTCCTATAAACGTGGGTCCGCAAATGCTTAATTTTCGACATACAAAACGTTAATTTTTTTTTTGATTTTTTAGTAATAATGTCCAAACAAATTTGAATGTTGACAAAACTTGGGGCTCGAGGGTTTTTTAGGATGCTTAATTTGAATATGTCATTGGTTTTGACGCTGCTTGTAGAGGGCGCCACCTATAAGGGTACGCTTGAATTAAATTGTACCCTGTACATTGACGTTTCGTATTAGTGCGCTTATTCCCCTATCAATTTTAAGCAAAAAAAGGTATACTTGGTCAAAATCTTTCAGGACAACCTTTTCCGAGATATTGGCCAATGAAGCGTTAAATACACACCATATTTTCAAATTTTATTAACTATTTACCGTGAAAAATTTTAAAATTTATACACCATCTAATGATCTTGAATTTTAGCTCTTTCCATTTTTTTCATACAACTAACCGTTTTCGAGAAAATCACTGCTGACTAGTGACAATACTAAAGTTTAGTTTGTTACTAACTATTTAGAGTATTAGTGTGGTGTAATCCAATATTAGTTGGGGCATGTGGCCCACAGTGCAGTTGCAGTTAGCATTCTTGTCTGCGAGTTTAGATTTCTTTTGAATTACTAGATTCTGGTTCCGAAGGACATCCTTTGACTTCATTTGATAAGATTTTCTTTAATACATTTTTTATTTGAATTAGCTTACTACCTTTAGTAAAGAGTTAACACAGAGGAGAGCTAATAAATAGAATATTGTTTTTGAAATAATTTATCCAATTACGATTCAAAAATCGCCTACGTTTCAGATAATCGCAAAAATTCTACAAAAGAAGCCCATAGAGCGCAGTTCCCCCTCAATTTTTCACCGATCTTTCTAATATTTTTCACAAAGCTTCGCAGACGTCGCCATTGTCGTCAGAATCATCGTAGAACCACCCACAATGATGCTGCCATACATGCGATCGAGCGCTGTGTTTCTCCAACTGTGTAAAGGCATTAAATTTCACCGATATTTCGAAAAATTACCGATGTTCCGAAAATTTAACCGCCAAGCCATGAGACGATTGCCTCCATTTCCTCGAACGACGATGACAACATATGTCCACTTTCCAAAAAGTGGAGAAATTAACATCATCATAGGGACTTCAAACTTACACCCGTAAATGACCTTGGGGTCGATATTAACCTACATCAGTTTTAGACCTTCAACCCCTCGAAGGCGGTCATATTCGACGACGCAGTTTTTCTGGATCCAACATTTCTGAAACTAAAACGGACCATACATCAGGGCGACTAGCGGAATCCACCCAACCAGTGTGTGAATACCAACCTAGGTTTCCCGCAGTTTATTAACCAAGGCACGGATACTTGACTAGAGTGTGTACTTAGCCCGAATCTCAAGGATTCATCACTGTCGAATAGTTCAATTAAGCTCATGAATGTTTAAACCGCATTTCGATTTATAATTTTCCTAAAAATTATTAAACTGAGCGCAACGCTCACATACACAGCTTTCACGCTGCCAGTCATATACAGCTCTTAAGCTGCAATTGTTATAAAGTTTCTAAAACTTAACGTACCGGCACTCTAAGGAGGCCGTACACTATCAAACTCAAGTGCTTTTAGTCAGTGCAAATACAGTGATTTTCAAACACTAGTGTAGTAGACCTGCCAATGATATACAGGATTCAGTTGAAAACCCATTACACAAAACATTCAAATAATACAAACTTTTATTAAAATCAAGTACAAGTGTCTAAAGTGCGTCTAGGCCAAACCACAACAATTAGAGCGTGGAGCATCGACACAAAGCAACACTAGAACTCACAATGGAGAAAGAGCGATCAACTCCGCATGTTCTTCGGCTCTCGTGGTTATCGTTAAAGGGGAAACGCCATCATCAGCGAGAGAGTGACTAACGTTCCAACACCGTAGATGAAAAGGGTCCCAGACAAAAAAAACTCGTTCCGGAAACATTATGAGGGTCTATGACATGCTAAGGGAAAATGATATTAGGTCAGCCCTCCTGCAAGCTAGTCGACCGAGCAAAATCTGTGACAAGGTGTTCAACGTGGGGCTATGTCGTCAACTGAACCGTTTAGCTATCCAAAACCAGGATATTAAAATTTACAGACAATCTTCAAATCTTCAGGACAATCAGAATCCGCTAAGTAAAGTACATTTTGTCCTGGTAGGAAATAAAAGGTGAACCTTATGAGGGTAGTATACATTTTATTTCAATATTTGTAATTTTAAAATATAATAAAAATGCTGTTCTAAATAACAACATATTACATAGAAGAATATTATTGCTTACATATCATAACTACTTTTGTGTGCATACGAAAAAATATATGTTCTTATTGTAATAGTCGTTTAGTGGGAATTACAAAATCCACCTTATTAGGTGCCGGGCCTTATTTGTATCACATACCTTATCATTATTTGCTTTTATTTAAAGTAAGCTTCACACAATTACGTAAATCTAAATTAGCTCTAACAAAATATACAGGGTGAAAGAAGTTTCACTGCCATTACTTCAGGATGAGATAGAGTAATCATAAATGAACAAAAAAATTGCATATTACAGGGGCGTAAGACTAACAGTTTTCAAAATAGAGCGAGTATTATTATTGAGGAGTTTCATCACAACGATCACAGTGCTTAACCTGTTGATGCACACCACGTGTGCACGCGACGGACTTGTCCTACGGAAAAAATGTAAACAACTATTATCGTAAAACATTTAGTAAATTTCAAGATAATTGTTTTCCAATTTTTAAATATATAAAATAAAATATATCGATTTTATAGTACGAAGATACTGTTGTACTTAAATTTTATTTCGAATTTTAGTAATTATGAATCTCTTAAAACAGGAAATTAACTTTTAATCAAATTATGTATTTGAAAAATATGTAATTAAAGTACCCAAAGATTCACGCCGTCCAAATAATCATATGTATTAAAAATAATTTAGGTGCTTACCAAAGAGCAAAATTCAGTAATTTTTAAACGCACAAGTACAAAACAAACTACAACATATGCTCAAAATGTCTACCACCATTTTCGATGCACAAATTCAAAAACGTGATAAGCATTGTATTTTATATTATTAATTAATCCAACTTTTGTACATCAATTTGGAGATTTTGATAATTTTTTTCTCGGAAATGGTTAAGTTTAGGACACATTTCATATAAGGTTTTTTTGTTTATTTTAATGTATTCTATCGTCTGTTAAAATTAAAGCAGTCAAACTTCTAACACCTGTATCGATGCTCTATTTGAAATACAATTTTAAATATATTGTGACCATCAAAAAACAACTCCTATATAAATTAATGAATATATGAAGAGCGCCTAAAAAAAATATAATTTCTACGTAATTTTTTTTGGATTTGATAATTCATACATAATTTTTAATTGTATTTCGAACAGAAAATTAAATTCTCAGTCATTTTTGTGATACGATTAATTTTAGAGATATTTTAAATTTATTCAACTCAATGAAACTCCTTTTTAAACTTCAAAATAAAGTGAAATATTGCTTTTTTCTCAAAAAAAAGATACATATCCGCCAGTGATTCATATTGTTTACCTCGAAAAACAGTGGTTTTAGTGCCTTTTTTCAAAAACCAAGGACATCCTCAAGTTATAGCACTATGCCTAACTAATAATAAAGGACGTCTACAGAACTAAAAATATTTGATTTTACCATAATTATTTAAAAAGACATGACACAGCTACCTTATAATAAAAAAATTATAATATAATTATAATTTTTCATTCCTCAGTTTAAAAGATCTACATATAAAAAATCAAAATTTCTAAAAAAATTGTTATTGTAGGTGTGGTTTAAGTTATAATTTATTGATCAATAATGTTGTTAATATTTACAGAAAGTAACCATAATGACCCACTCCATTTTTACAATATACATCGCGTTAGCTAACAAATTATTTCATACCACCATAATAAATATTTAAATATTTCATTATCGATTTTATTCATGTTAATAGTAAAGGTAAATGTAGATAAAAAGAAAATCGAAAACTGTATCCAGGGTCACTATAAAATGTGAAGTGTTTTCTTGACATAGTGTTCGTTCTCCCTTAAAATATTTTACTGACTTACAAAATTAAGAAAAATTAAATATGAGATAGTTAAACTTCATCAATTTATCTTTTTAAATGTACCGACTTTAGGAAGCCCAAACTAACGAAAAAAAAAACAAAGAAAATTTGAATTCCTTCTACGGTTTTTTATTTAAAACAAGTCAGTTATTGGTATTTTAATTTGTTGCACTTATTTTTCCTGCAGCCTACTGAAATTCATACCTATCAGATATCTGCCGTATCTTATCACAACATAAAGTTTAATCCTTGCAAATGAATATTTATCCGGAATAAATAAACAACTTGGCTAAGCTGGAACACCCCATTTTTCGAAAAAGGTTGAGTTTTGAAATTTTAGACATCAATTTTTTTCGCAAATATTTCTAATTGAAAATTTTGGGACATATCCAAAAATCGCTAAAAAATAAATCATATTGCCTGACATTTATTTAATTACATATCCTCTATCAAACATTCAACTATAAATAGACTTCATTCTGAGTACCATATTAACGACAAAACTTCTGAAAATTACTGTCCAAAAACCATAACTAATTATAAAACTATACTTATTTGTCAGTACTAATCAAGAGAAGGACAGCGTAAAATGGATTACAAACGTCACAACACTGCTACTGCTTTAGTATTATATTCCAAAAGTAAATAAAGTATATTACGAGGGGATATAGAAAAATGTCTACCAAGCCGTAATGGAAATAATTGCTGAGGTCTCGATAATGAGAAGTTTTTCTACTTATGTGCCTTACTTGATTTGGATCACCAGAGTCTCATTCTCAATACAATGCACCAATTCACAAAGCAACTAAAATCCAATCCACGCTCCGCAACTGTAATTTCTCTACTATGAATGAACACCACCCGCGATACAATTGAAGTCTTTATTTGACTTTGTCTGACTTCTTTTTATTCCGAAATTTGAGGAAACGATGCTAGTAATGCCTATTTCAATGTCTTTTTTTTTCTACAATACATTAAAGTCATTGAAGAATAGATGACGCAAGTGCGTTAAAATTAAGAGAAATTTTGTTGAAAAATGATATAATCAAGAAAATCGTAAGTATTTTGTTTCAGTGTCAGGGAGGAAACTGTACTAACGTTTCTCGTGCAATGGAACAAAGTTAGACCTGGCAATTCATCACTTGTTAAGTTACACTGCAGGAGAAATAAGAAAGACTGTTTAAACATTCTACAAAAACTATAATAAGTATGTATATATGTATTATCAACAAGGTACATAATAAGAGATGGATGATTATGCTGTACAGATTTTAAATACCATACATATAGAAATTTGATTTTTCGAGTACATGTTTAAACATTTAGGGAATCGCCGAAATTTCCTCTTCAAGGATGTACCAGTTTTAAAATTGTGGTCTTCATCATAAATTTATCATGCCATTTCAAATTTACTAAATATTATTTTCACAAAATAACTGCGGAACCTAATAGGGAAAGACGTTTATTCTTATTAGAATGATGCTCGTGACATAATTACGACCAATAAAAAATGCATGCTTCATCCTAATTTTACATACTTAAACATTTTAAATAGTAATCATCCGTTTTAGGATAGCTATGGTGATCATTTAATTATTTATTACATTTTGGAGTTCTTTTAAAGAAAATAATATTCAGAAATGGTAAAATGGCACCTTATTGAATTTTATAAAAATGAACTGCTATTTTGAAATAAATGGGAAGTTATGATATATCCTACCTTTGACATTTGAAACACATAAGTTTTTTTTCCAAATTTCATAATGAAATCTGATTTTTAATCTTTTTTTTTCTAGGTAACACGTACATTTTTACAAAACGTAACAAACTCATTAACCAAACGATGCAAACAACCCTAACCAAAACGGAAATTCATATATGAACAATATAATATATTAGTTACTGTTTTTTTATTTATTTACACCATTTATATTCCAATACATGTACCTAAGTGTGCGCAAGTATAGTTTATTTCAATTAAAAAATGTTTGAAGGCAGTTACCTACTTTATTGAAACTTTCGGTATAATCAAGAGATAATCAATGATGTACCTACTCTTAGTTTCAAAAGTCATGACAATGTCATCATCATGCATGGCCATGGGAAACAGGCTGTCAAGCCATCATGTGTGCACTTTGTCCAAAATGATCCCGCGTGCTGTTTTCCTAGTACTTTGCAATTTACATTGCATCATTGCTGATATCTGTCAGCAGTGCTTATATTTGTTATTGTTAATTAAAGATTAAATCACTTCCTTATGACTTTTTCACAAATATTATAATTACAAAACTTCCATTATTGTTGAATTAACATAATATGAATATTTACATTTTCGTTCATAAGTGCAAATACTATATCAATCAGTGGCAAATTTTGCGGCACGCCAAAATTATGTCGTGAAGAATTATCAATATAAAAAAAGATACGGAACTGTAAGTATTTCTAACACAATTATGTAACAAATGCGTAAAAAGTGAATCACTTTAGTTATGGTAATACCACATGCAATAAATATTCACGCTAAGGAAAACAAACCAACTTGTAAGGAAAAAATGTCTATTTATTTTAGTTATGATGAATTAGACCACGGAAAAAAAACAAAATTATTTTTAAGTTAAATATACAGGGTGTTTTCTAAGTCCATATTATAACTTCAAGAAGTTGTTCCTTGGATTTTCTTAGACCAAAAAATCTTAATGAAGCAAGGATGTAGTTACTGATTTTCGAGATCGAGGTAGTTGAGATTTAAAAAAAAGTCACATTCGTTCATATATCTCTTTGGTTTGCTGCAACTAATAATTTATATAATCAAATACAAAAATTCTTTGATTTAGAAATGTGTTAATCAGTGACGGAGATACATGAGAATTTAATTTAAAAAGTGAGCTATTTTCAAGTTAATATTTTGTTTAAATCAAAATTCATCAAAAATCCAAAAAACATTGCCATAGAAATTATTGATGGAATATCACATGGTTTTAGAAAACACCCTGTATATATAAGGAGATACATCCGCAATTTGAAATTACATCAAGTGTAACATTCCAATATTTTTACTGTTGATAAAAAAAATAATGAACTGACTAATTATTACCTATGCCCATGTACTTAATTCAAATTTTTAGATGGATATATGCAATTGTTAATAAAAGTCTATATCTTACTAGAGAAATTAAAGTCATTGATTATTAATTTTTTTTCTGATAACATTAGAATTAAATTGAACCATTGACTTGAGAGATAGATTCTGTAAATAATATCTTTGAATGATGTAAAAAATAATAAACGGAAATACATTATAAATTTGCTCTAATTTCTTTTTTTTATACGTAGACTGAATATGCGGATTCTTGACATAAATATCAAGTGGAACAAAGAGTAGCCAGAAATGCAGTGAGAGGTACACCACATTTTAAACTGTTGCATCATGAACAATTTTTGCATAGTAAAAGTCAAAATTAGTTATAGTTTTTTTTCCAAATTATACCATAGGTTTTTTGTAAGTATTATTCAACTTACTTAAGATAACTAGACTACAATTAAGGAGCTAGATAATTATAATAATTTTTATGTACGATTGACACGTGCAGTTATTTGCAGTTTTATTTAATCAATCCGCATTTTATTCAAATTTGCTATTAGCTAAATTAATTATTATTGACACTGACACGCAATAATAATTGCAAAGTTTCGGTTAAATAATTTAGACGTTTGTAAAATAACTATATGTTTAACTGATTTCAAAAAGTTACTCACCATAGAAAACACCCCAGACAACGTCCATACTATAAGGGACACGTTAACACTGCCGGTGTTCTTCAGAACTCCCGAGGGTGAAACAAATATACCGGAACCAATGATACTGCCCACGATAACGGTGATCCCATTCAGCAGGGTCATCTTGGGCTTGAGGGTAATCTCATCGTCGGGCTTGCTGTCGCCCTCCATGGCTCGCGCTGTTCTGCAGGAGTCAACCACGTTGGGTGAAGTGTGAGTACGCCGTCGGCCGACTCCGACAACCCCGCGCTTGTTCCTGGTTGGAGCTTGCGGACGATCAATAGCTGGACCATTTCGTCTGCTCCTCGTCCACGCCGTGTGAACTTTAAGCGTCGAATCACGTGGTACCGAATTTCGGTAAGGGGTTAGAAACTGTTGGCCCACTATACAGGGTGATATGTAATCTGTCTCAAGAACTCCTCTGTCTCCTTCAAATTAGCAGATATTTTATGAGAAACCTCACTAAAAAGCACGGTAATTATTTACTTTAGTGGCACCACCTCCAATCTTCACAAAATTTTGTCTACCCCCCTATTTTCGATGGTGCTGAACACGAATCTGCAGTTTTTTTTGAGCGTTCGAACCCAGTTTTTGAGAAAAAAAAATTCAAAATTCTAACTTGATTATTTCAGATAACACTACATAGAACTCTGTATATTTTATGTAGCTTTCGGAACATCTGTAATAAACAATGAACATTGTTTAAGAAACACATTTTCCCAAATTTGAACTAAAAAAAATATGTATTTAATAAATAAAATTATAGTAACTTTATGTGGGTGTGGGATGAACAGAGTTGAATGAGAGTGGGGGAACTCAATGTTGTCATCACGAATTACAAATGACGGATTCAAACTACAAAATTTTTATTTATTAAATACATATCTTTTTACTTGAAATTTACGAAAATGTGTTTCGTGAACAATGTTAATTGTTCATAACAGATGTTCTGGAAAGCTTCATAAAATATACAGAGTTGTACGTAGTGTTATCTGAAATATCCAGGTTAGAATTTTGAAAAATTTTTTTCTCGAAAACTAGGTTCGACCGCACAAAAAAACTGCAGATTCGTGTTCAGCATCATCGAAAATAAGGGGGTAGACAAAATTTCGTGAAAATTGGAGGTGGTGCCACTAAAGTAAGTAATTACCAAAAGCACTTAGTAGAGATTGAGTAAAATACAATGAGATTTTACTGATTTCAGGGCATAAAAAACTGACGACACACTCTAAAGTTACATTTTCGAGACAAATTCAACTAGCAGATCAGATATTTTTAGTTATTGTGAAGTATGAAGTTAACCATTATTTTTATAACTGTAGGTAATCAAATTTGGTTGTATTCTACAAACTGTCGATGGCGAGCTTTCGATAGTTATTAGATCTAATTTAATTGTCATTTGACGATTAATAATACGTTCTCAAGGTAAGTGCAAATTATTTTTTTCTTAAGCTTACTAAGAAAGAAAACTAAACTACAGATAGTCTTTACGATTGATTTATTTCTGTATTTTAATATTACCCAATCAATCATGCACACATATACAGATTTAAATTTTAATGGCCTCTAATGAATTCATAAGGATTTTTAATGTAATTATTATTAATAATTAATAGAAAATCTTGCACGAAAAAAGCAGATAAATACAAAATAATAAAAGATACTTCACTTTAACTTATTGTACTTATCTTTTAAATCAAAATGTGTTTATTCTCAAAAATAAAATTAACGTATATTTATTATTATTATTTAGTATTTTTATGGTTTCTTTTGTCAGTGTGAGTTTTTGGTTTAAGCAAAACTAATTCCATTGAAAGGAAAGGCAGGCGTTGGAACTTTTAAATTGCTGGTAATGCTCAAACAACAAAAAATCATATGAATGTTATGAACAACAAATTATACTAGTGGTTATACTTACTCATAAAAATATTTTTTACGACACAGTTTCGAGAATTTAATATTAACGAAGTTACGTAAATTTAAATTTTTCCAAATTAATAATTTGCTATTATTTCAGTTAACCGTTTTTTCTATTTAGTACATTTATTGTTAGTAACAAAATGTATCTACAAAAAAAATCCTCAGAATATTGTAGCTCTAATAAACGTAAATGGTCCTTATTGTTTTTTTCAAAAATTAATCTTTAAAAAATCATTAGTCTTACAAAAAGTCTTCTTGTTCCAAGTCGATAGCTATTTCTGAAAACAAACAGAGTACAGATGTATTGTCTGTACAAATTTTGTTGAGATAGAATTCCAAGAAGACCCCTGCGTCAGTTTCTTGGAATTAACCGCATTCGGCACCCGAGGTAGAAAGACATTAGCGGCGTGGCGTTCACCGCAGCAGCTTGCAATACATACTGTGTTCTGCAGTTGCAAAGGTGTGTTTCTTCGTAAATATATCGTCCTGTGCATTTTCAGTATAATTTCTTATTAAAATAAATCAATGGAGAAGAAATAAAAATTGTATTAATGATGTAATAATTGTAATAATGAAAATATCAGTGAAGATCTACCTACCTAAATCGGTCGAAGCTGTTGGTATCGAAGTATTTGGATAAGGACGAAAATATCCCAACACCGTAATTTCATTTCCATCATCAGCTATTACAGGACTCGGAACATTTTTCTTCCTGTTAACTTTCCCAAAACGCAAAAAGTTTCGATCTTCCTAATTTTTTTTTTGTCATTGCTGGTAAATGTGGATATCTTTCATTAAATGTGTGGCATGTCCTGTTCAGAACCTTGTTACATTCGCCATAAATCAAAAATATGTTTAAAATATCACTATTCTAATAAATTATTCACTTCATCTATTTTTAGGAACACAGAAACGTCAGCAAGTCTTTTTTGGTGTTTTTACAGGGCACAGCATTTTGTTTTCATACTAACTATGAGTTTCTTACACGAAACATGATTTTTCGCATTTTAAACAGAAAAGTGGTGATAAATCGGAAACCATCAAGAATAACTATAGCAACCCTTGTATGTACAGATGTAGATTTTTCTAGAGAAATCAGAAATGCGATAATATACAGGGTGTTCCATTAAAAAAAATGAAAAGTTTCCTCGGGTTTGTCAATTAGTTTTCAGGACCCTGTATAAACCTGGCTAATTTTGAAAACATCATAAGGAACCCTTGACTTCTACTTTCATTAACCCAAAAATAAAGATTTCCGCGTGAATTTTTTAATCGCATTATCTTGAAAACGGCTAATTTTAAATTGGACAAGTTTATACAAAGTGCCCATAAAATTTAACGTAGAATCTAAAAATGCAATAATATACAGAGTGTTACATTTAAAATAACAAAGTTGGTGGCAATTTCCGGTATAAACGGAATTGCAACAGTTTTGAAAATATTTTTATTGAAAAGTTCATGACCGGTAACCTGGGACCTGGGTATTAAAATGATCAACAAAATCCTATAATGGTAACTTCGTATCACCAATTGCGTGAATAACCCTGTATACTCCATTTTACTTGAAATAAAAATTATTTTTTGTTACGGTTTCTACAAATAAAATAATATCTTCTCAGTGTTCATATTTCTTATATCCCAAACTTAAAAGACATGAAAGATCTGATTTCACAGTATAATTTGCCTTAAAAATGGTACTCAAAAACGTTTTTTGTATATGTTTTGCACCCAAAAAATTCTTCGAATTTTACTCACTCTGTACCTTCTCTCTAGTACTTTGTTTGATTTTGTATATCATAACAACCTCAAATGTTTGTAATTACAATTATTAATTCAATAGTTATATAATGTATTTTCATATATATTTTCAATCAATACATTGCATGTACGTATATAGAGTATAAGTACGCTTATAAATTTAACACGCACATAAAATTTTATCAAAAAAAATAATTGTAGCGATTAATGAGACCTTTCTTTTTTTCAAATAATAAAGACCTTCATTTGTTACTTATTTGTACATTGTTACGCTATCAAAGATAAACATAGTTGCACAAAATACGTATACGTGTGACTTCTAATTGCGAAATTATTAACATTCAATTTTGTAAATTGAGCTCAAAACGCTGGATTATAACTACTTTTACGATTTTGGAAAATCTAGTAGGCTAGAGTAAAAGAAATACCTTTAGGTTTTATTTAAATTTCGTAAAATAAGATCACTTCCGGTTAATAAGGGAGAAGTTAACTGCAATTCGTTGGCGAAGTCCTTGGAAAGACAACCTGCTTTCGTACTTCTTTTCCATCTAGACTTTCTCACTACTTCCTCAGTAACCCATTTTCTAAGATGAATCAGTCCCATATTACCCAGTAACGTCTAACCTTGATGATTTATTCGATATTCCGATTTTAGTCGAATTGCATGTTCTTTCCAAATAATAATCGATTTGACATTGTCATCATTTCGTTCTTCGAGACAAGTTTCCAAATTTGTCTCTGCTCAATTGCAAAATAAACATCTTTCGGTCTTCTCAATACTACATCTGCGTTTCCATGAAGCCGTCCTCTTTTGCGTTAAATAGTGAAGTTGTACTTTTGTAAAATTTGTAACCAACGAACTGTTTGGCCTTCTGTATTCTTATACTGAAATAACCATTTCTGGCTTTGACCTTGCTGAAGTATGTAAGTTATTATTCTTTCTGCTCCATTCTGAATTTGTAATATGACACCTCCGATTCCAGTATTGCTAGCGTCTGTATCGACTACGAGTTCCTCACCAGGCCATAGATAGACTAATATCGATAGTGAACATAGAGCTTCTTTCTTAAAAGTCTGCTGACATTTTGGGGCCCAATTGTAGAGTTCATCATTTTCAGTGAGTCAGTGTAATCATCTGGCAAAATCTGCAAATTCTCTAACAATTCTCTTGTAGTAGAAGCACAGACCTAGGAAGCTCCTTAACTGATGTTTGTCCTTTGAAACAGACCAGTTTCGTCCAGCTTCAGTTTTCTGCTGATCAGCCTTGACACCATAACTAAACTAAGTTATTCGACTCCTCTTTGAAAGAGGCTACACTTGCCGGGATTCAATTTTAGATTAGCTGTTTCAATTTTCTTTAAAACATCTTCGGTGTTCGTTGGGTGTTCTTCAAATGTATTGCCCAATGTAATGACATCATCCAAGTACACAAGACCGGTCTTCCAGGTAAATCCTTGAAATACAGTATTTTCTTTGTCCCTCGAATCGACTTCCACTTGCCAATAATCACTTTTGATATCCAAGGTAGAGAACCATTTCGCATTTGCCAAGGTGTCATCGGTTCCAAGTAATGGGTAGGTTTTTTTTGTTATTATTGCAAATTAAGGTTGAATCCCTTTCGAGGTGATAAACAGTAGGTACCGATGAACGCGAAAGTTCAATTACAACTTGATGTTCCATTTTCTTCCGGTTTTCCGCTTCCTTTTGTTTAGATACTGGAATTCTTCTTGGCATTTGCTTAATGGAGCATGATCACCAATATTGATTTTGTGCTAGACTATGCTAGTTCCTTCCCATGTCATCTTAAGAGAGAGCAAATACATCCTTATATTTCAATAAACGGTTGTTATGCCAATACAGTTCTTGATTACTCAAGAAAGTTTTCACATTCTCTTCCAATATCTTCATACTGGTGGGAACTTCATCTTGGATGACAAAATTTTTTTCTGGGCGTCTTCACACTGTACATGCTACAAAATAACAATTTCCGATAACATCGCCTCATTTTACTTTCTGTCCTTGGGTTTTTAATTTAAAAGACGAACATAAATTGAACCGTGCTTCTTTTGTATTAAAGTTCGAGTCAGGAGTAGTCCCTATTGAATTAAATTTCTAATCTAAATCAGATTTAATTACCTTTACTTTGTCATCATCTGCATCGGATAAAAAAGCTACGAGTAAAACGTCCTCATCCACAGTTACCTTTCGTACTTGATCCACTAAAATGACCGGCTCCTTTAAATTTAGATGGAAGCCATAGTCCTCCATTAGTCTCCAATACGTTTCACCTGTTTTGTAGTGGCTAAGAATATTCCGCTTCGCAATTGTGTGATAAGAACCATATCTAATACTATGGACAATCCCAGCCGCACAGTTCACCATGCACTATCAGGCGCAACCGGGACATTGTAATCTTCATAAGCGGCGCTTGATAGTACCCTTCTCCTTAATTGATTTCAGTTTTTCTGTTCTTCTTCTTCCCTTGTCAAACAGGTACTGCCCTTTTGTCTCTAGAACACCTCGATTTAACATGTACTTTCGCACCACAATTCCAACATACAAGTGCCTCTCGTCGAGTAAAAATTTTGACAGGTCCATCATTTTGTCGACTTTTCACCTTGGCTCACATCCTTTCTATATTGTTTATTTTACTTCTTACAATATTTGAAATATTTGTTGCTTACTGATTCCTTGCAATCCTGGTTTCTGCAGGTTATTTGCCTTACTCTTGTGTGTCCCCGGGATGGTTGTTTCGTTCGATAGTCTGTGCCAGGTCCGTCTGATTGTTGACATTGTCCACAGTATTAGGTGAAGTTAGGCCATCCACGTCCAGGGACAGCGTGATCAACGACGGACGTCAGATCTAAGAAAGCATGCCTTAAAAAGAAGCAAATTGTTACTTAAATCGTTAAAATAGGGTAATGGAAGTATTATGTGTAATAATAATAATAATAATAATAATAATATGCTTNATGTTGGACAAGAGGGTCTGTCTAATTATTGCCAGGGGGCAGCGCAATCACCGTCGGATCTAAGAAAGCATGCCTTAAAAAGAGCCAAATTGTTACTTAACAGGGTAATAAAAGTATTATTTGTTAATAATAATAATAATAAATGCGTAATTTGTTAGATCTGAGTGCGTAGATCGCAATGCCCCTTGGATCCTGACGGCCTACAAACGTCAAAATTTGTGGGCAACTACACTCTTCATTAAAAATTATGGAAAACCATTCCGGGTAAAGCAGGAGACATGTAGTTCTCTGTAACTTTATGGTTTAAAAGATAATATTCGAAAATTTAGTAGACCCACATAATAAAAAATTATTTCTTCCAGTTTAACCACAGATGAATAGCTTACTCGATCACTTTTATACTCACTCTCTCTTTGACAATGAAAAAATGTGATACTTAACAATGTATTTCATATTTGTTGAAAGTTAATTAATCTAACGACTTTCTAAGTTTATCAAAATAAAAGCATTAAAATCACCTTACCTATACACAAAGGTCAACCTACTAAAAAATCCATATCGGATTCGAAAATGTTATCTACCTACTTAGTGACTTTTAAAATATACAAGAGAGAGTATACAAGACAAAATAGACTGAACTGTAGAGGCACGCCGGCGAAGTCAACCGTCAGCCCAACTTCAGCCCAGCCAGCCTCACGCTCTCAGTCGCTGTTAGACATTCGCTGTGTTAACATTGTTGCTATTTTATTAAGTATATTGTTTTTATTTGTGTAATCATGGGGAAGTGTATCGTTGAAGATTGTAATAGCAGATCTGAATCACAATATGCTGAAATTTCATTCAATAGGTAAGTAACAGTATAAAAATATTTTATGGCATTTCGACAGCTTCGCGCAGCATTCTCCATCTCACATGCACTTATTTCCAGTACTGGCTTCATGTTTTTTAGTGCCCACGTTATTAACTGATGTAAATAAATATACAGGCTCATATTATCAACCGACTAATTACAATTAGTTTTTTGTCACAATTGGTGTTTATTTTCATGATAGCTATTAAAAATAATTATTTTTATTTATGTAAATATTGAACCTTCAACATACAATTCCAATAATAAGCATACATTAATTTAATTAATTAATTTACAGATGATTAGTTACTGAATAAAATTGTATTACCCATTTTCTTGTTTTTATTCTCAGGTTTCCTAAAGCGAGTGGAAATCAAATTGGAATGGGTCAATGCCATTAAGAAAAACGATTGGGCGCCCTCAAAATCGTCTATAATATAATATGTTCTTTACATTTTCAAGAGAAGTTTATTATTATTAATAAAAACGGAGTTAGAAATTTATCCAAAAATGGAGTGCCAACTTTAAACTTGCCAAAAGTGGTAAGCAAACTATCGTTTAAAAAAGAAAAATGACAATTTAAGAAATAGAAATAATATATATATTTTTAATAACTCCTATAAAAACAGTACACCCAAGCTAAAGAAAAATAAAATTGTGTATCATGTATTAAAAAACTTTTTGAATGTGAACATATTTAAAAAAATATGCATAAAAACTTGTGAGGACTGTATGTGAAAAGTATATCGATGTGAGAATAAATTATGAAGTTAAAATATTTAATTCAGCGAAATCTACTAAAAGACAAATATGAAATAAACTAACTTACTTAAAGGACAATAAATATATTTAAATTATTTTGTAGGTTTATTTAATATAAGCAAGACATTAAAATATATTATTTTCTGAAATTATTTTCAAACTTGAAAAATGAATATTTGTCATAAGTGTAAAAATATTGCTATGCAGATTACCTCGCAAACTCCACTTCCCCGCAATTTGGCTTCATCGGTTCCCGTGCTTTGGGATAGGAAACATACACTCTAGGTTCTCTGTGATTAGTACGCATTGTTTTTAATACGATAAAGTATGTTGACATTTTTTAATTTGTCAGAAACACAAGTATCCGGAAACGCAAGATTTGAACTTCAATCTAGTCCTCTATGAATAGTATAAATTATAAGAAAATCAAAATAAAAATATCCTGTCCATGGATTTGAATAAAGTACCTATNTTTTTTAATATAACTCCTATAAAAATAGAACACCCAAGCTACAGAAAAATAATGTTGTGTATCATGTATTAAAAAACTTTTTGAATGTGAACATATTTAAAAATATACATAAGAACTTGTGAGGACTGTATGTGAAAAGTATATTTAATTCAGTGAAATCTACTAAAAGACAAATATTAAATAAACTAACATTACTTAAAGGACAAAAAAATATATTTTAATTATTTTGTAGGATTATTTAATATAAGCAAGGCATTAAAATATATTATTTTCTGAATTGAACCTGTTCAAAGCATGCGCGGTCAGATTACCTCGCACACTCCACTTCCCTGCAAGTTGGCTTCACAAGTTCCCATGCTTTGGGATAGGAAACGTACACTGTAGGGGTTCTGTGGTATAATCTCAGTACATTAAGCGAATACCAGATGAACCTCTTTAACCTGCATCATACAGTCAAGTCTATTACCTGAAGATCATCGTCGAAGGCGCAGTTTCCATCATTAGTTTTTGCCTAACGCCATAACAATGCAGTATTTAATTATCATAATTCCATTAATTTTTAGATAGGAATATTTTATGACATACTAGTGGGGCCAGTTTCTGTAACCGGGCTTTTAAATGGTGCCGCTTGTTTAGAGTTTCCTGAATTATACTTTACGATATATCCATATACATATGACACTTACGTTAGAATGTACAAGATATTTTTAATTGTACATTTTTGTGTCGCTAGGCGGAGGTGGCGCACATTGAAGTGACCTATACGCTTACCAGACTCAAAACCTTAAATTTCTTTTTTAGCGAACATCTCACATTCAGGAAGTACGAAACAAAAATAGATAATGTGCAAGAATTCGAATGAGATTGTAAATTTAGATAATTGCTCAAATAAAGAAGAAAATTTAAAGTATTAGTTATCTATATGAATATAATGTATAACATAGTATATTTAATCAATTAGTTACTAATTAAAGACTTGTCCTTGAAGTTATTTTTTGATATTCCTAGATAGATATTGATGTCAAATATGACTTCATCAGATGAGAATTTTAGGAAAACTTTTAGACTAGATTTAATTTAGCTTAATATTTTTTAAGTAAAAACACACCTACAAGAATATTAAAATGCATTCGTGCATGCAATAGTCCTTCACATCTTTTACATAATTTCAGTGATTTGTTTTTCAATTCTTGTGGATTATGAAAATGTTGAAAAATTTCGTTGCAATGAATGACAGAAGCAGATAACAATTTTTCATTGTTACTTTATATTAAAATTAAAATCTGATCACCTTTTCCAATAATTTGTTTTCGTGGGTTTTTCCTCTTCAAATAAGTGGTAACATATTAAAATCTAAGTCGCAAGAAATACATAATATAAAATTCCAAGAAACTATGTTAGTACTCAACATTTTTCTCATATTTTCCTCCATTTACTCTGATGAACACTGGAAAATATGTTATGAACCAATTTATGGATCTTGTCTACAATTTATCAATAAATTTCAAAAATGTATCAAATTTAAAATTAAATTAGTTATTTACGTAATCAGAGAAATAATAAATCAAATCTTTTAAACAATATGTAAAAACTATTTATTTGGAGCGAAGGTTATCACTATATGAAGGATTCAGCATTAAACAAATATCATCATCATTATTCCAGAACCGTATATAGAAACTACTTAGCTTGGTTTGAAGGCTTCTGTGGTTGAATAATTTCCAAGCTGGTTGCCTTGTAGTCGATTCAGAATCAACCCATTCAAGAAAGTTAACACTACCAAGGAGCTACATAGGGGCCTTATTCTAAGTTATTCACATTATACACTTCAACTTTATTGCTTTCCAAAGGAGACAAGCCAAACGTACCACTCCAACTCGGTTAGTACAGTTATATCAGCCACTCGCCTTATGCATGTCACATAAGATAAGAGTCTAGTCGGAAAATTGAACACTTTATCGAGAATGTTAGAAATTTTGTCGGCAAAATTAAGTGAATCCACCTAGAACTAGTTAATTTTGACATGGCATCGTTGTTAACAAAATTGCCAATTAACTAAAAACATCGAAGGCTCATCGTAACAGACAAGGATGAGAATTTAGGGACTTAGGGAAAGTGTGCACTATATGAACTTCAGGAATCAATTTTATGGACAACAGTCTATACTTCACCCTTGTTTCTAGCTCTAACAAATATCTACATGGTTTCCTTCGAGAAGTAACCCCAAAAGTCAGTAACTTCAAAGCTGAATTGTATTTCAGATAAGTTAACAATACATTTATCATTCAATTTTAAATCAATAATATTTAGAGATGCCTGAATACTAATGGAATATATTCGGTCATGAACATCACCATGGTTGGCAGAAATGGTTAACTTATATGCCCTCCTCGTCAGAAGGAAATCAAATGGTAAAGTGTATACTTATGTATGCCGACCTATATATATATATATATATATACGGATATATACCTCAACTTTAAGTCTCGTCACTATCAAGTCCAGAAACAACACCTTAGTCCACATGACCTAGCAGCCAAAGCGCTTGAACGAGAAACTGCATCATCTACGATCAGCTCTTTAGAAAATTAGGTAATATAGCAGCAGAAATATTGAACAAACCCGTCAGTAAGACACCTAAGAACAAGGAAAAGGAAGAACATCTGGAAACTACCTCTATATAATGAAGTACAAATAAAATTAGCCACTTCTTGAGAAAGCATCTACAGCACATCAAGGAAGATAAAAACATCCTTTCTTAAGACTAACTGCATAGATGCAAGAAGAGATAGTGTGACGCACGTTTCCTCGGTTCTCTCTCTATGGATCGTTCGGTGTAAATTTTATTACTTTTAACTATGGTGTGTACACCCCCTGTAATTTAATTTTTCGGAAAGGTTTTATATTCCTCGGACTGGACTCTAAACGATGACGTTAGTTAATAATTTAAATATCCGGTTTTATTCTCGGGCGCCAGTTTCCCTAAATTTGACGTGGGGGAAACTCCACGTATCCCTTACCCTCGGTTTGGAGTAAAGTGCACAGGTAGCTACAGTGAAAAAAATTAATTCCAGGGGTCAATGAATTTCTTTTAGGAGAAAACGGCAGAGAGTTCGGCAGAGAGTAGTTTTCTCAGTGTAGTTTTATTTTAAATATGAAATTTAACGGGAGCTCTACAAAACGATATCAGCGTTTTTGCTGGTTCGGAATGTTATCGTTTTACCTCGACGGTGAAAGAAATAAACCTATTAAGTTTTACTAGATTTATTCACACAGGGAAAATATTAATACTTATTACAAATACATATAGTGTCAATTTTTATTCCTACCCACTACTAAACGACTGAAATTATTTACAAGTTTATTAACAATAATTATATACAAAATCAGTGTGAAAAGAGACAAAATTAAAAAAAGTCATAACTCTGGGTTTTTTACCATTTTACTTATCACCTTAGAAAAGAAATAAATATTTGCAAACGGGATCGAAATAAAATATTTATTACTCTACAATCGTAGACGGTTTTTATGTACAAAGGAAAAGGTGATTTTAGACGGTCTGATTAAAATATTTATAGACGTTTTTTACTGGTCCCCGCTGATTCTGAAAATAAACCAAAATTTATTCGGAATTATTTCGGACTTATTTTAAACAGGCGGGCGGTCAAATATCGGTATAATGGCCTAGCAAGCAATGCAAAATTAGTAAGCGGAATGCGGTAAGCGGTAAGCGATAGCAATAACCAGCGAAGAAAGCCCAAGCGGTGCAAGGCGGAAAGAAAGGATGGTGAAACGGGATCCGAAGTATCTCGCCTTACAATTCGTACTAGCCTTTAAGCTTTATACGTCCTGGTGGCCGATGGTGTCGGACTCTCTGTATACAACGCTTCTCGGTCTGATGGGTATACACGCCGACCAGGGAGAAGCGTACGGATACTATATGGAACGACCCGGAGATTGGGTGGGCACGCCGAACCTCTAGGTCTTGGTTCACATATCCCCTATTACCCAGCGTACATCAAGGTGCGGGACACCAAGCAACGCTGTAGTAAACACGACGGCTTCGTCAGGATTGGGTTTAACACGCCGAATCCAACGATTGCACTGTCGTGTGGGTTGAGACGGACGGTGGAATTTGTGTGTGGGTTACCAAGAATATTCTTCTCGGGCCCACAGTAATTCCACACTTAAAGTGTACAAATCTTTTCGGACTTGTACCCGGTTGGAACGGATAATAATAAGGAAAATAATTCTTACTAGGTTCACTGGTTATTCTGGGCTGGCTTCGGTGGAGAGTTCTTGCTGGCGGTGGACGTCTGTTCGGTGTTGAGTTCTGGATACGAACTGTCGGTTTCGGGGAATGTCGAGGACTTTTGTTGCCCAAATCCCCACCGGATTGACACCAGTCGTGGTGGGACCTCCACGTGACCAACGGCTTGTCAGAGTGGGGTATCGGCCGGTCGGACCCGCGAGTGGATATTTGATATATATGTAGAAAAATCAATAATTCTCGCCGCCGGGGTAAAATAATCCGAAATAAAAAGAAATATCTTTAAATCCAGACATAATAAAATCAAAAATAAAACAGGTTCATTACAATAGGTAAGATATATCCACATCCAAGGACAATATAAAGGATAAAGTAACGCAAGTGTCAGTTGAGGAATAACAACGGAAAGAAATCAGCAATTGTGAAGCACAAGGCAGATGCAAGACATGCCGCAGATTGAAATTATAATAAAATTCTAGGCCGAGAAAGAAGATTTTGACCAAACTCTACAGAGTAACAATAGAAATCCAGAAAAGTCGACTATAGAGATGAGAATCTAGAATTACTTGAAATTTGAAAATATCGCACCGGAACAACATCGACACAGAACAAATATAAATACTGACCCTATCTTCAGTATGTTCCGAAGGAGAAACCAATATCTCACTCGAAACCTTATGAAGTCTAAACCGACGACGCGACGGTGGCGACCATCTAGGGTATTATTCTACTACTTACTATTTATGTCAAGATTAGGGTTCATTTAACTTTAAAATAAAAGGGCTCGTACATAGAAAGGTATATCAACTTAGAGTTAAATAAAACACGTACTTAGTTATTCATCCTATTATTATTATCCTCCAATTAGCTGCCAACTGCCAACGTTGATTTATTTCCATATTAACCTATGATGGAATTTCAAATAAAATTAGAACTGCAATAATTGCTCGTAATTGAATATATGTGTACAAGATTTTCTATTGGCAAAATGCATTTGCATGATTTTATTGCATTGACATCAGCTTAATTTGTTCTTTGCTATGAACTATGTTTAAATTATATAGTAAAAATAATTACTCTATTAACTCCTATTGCCAATTATAGCACCTCGTTTCTAGTAGATACTAAAAAATCTTATTTCCAGTAATTAAACGTCGTAATACGAATATATTACTATTACTGAAAATAATAGAATGAATGGTTAGAAGAAGACAAGGACTACAAAATAACTATAGGTAATAATATAACTATAATAATACTAGTTCTTGTAATAGTCCATGTAACAAGGTCCCAAATAAGAGGTCAAAAATCTGAAAGTTTGTAGGATCTTTTGAAAGACAGTTCCCCCTCCATTTTCGAGAGTGAGAAAAACGACGATGGTGGTTTGGTAGACTGAACCCTTGTATACTGTCCCCTGTCGGGGAATCAACCACCACAATTTCCGGGTTTTCGATCTTGGGCTTGAGAGAGTTCGACGGATCAGATTTTTTTTGTGATTAGTAATAAATTATATTAATTGACACTAGTATACGATGGACCGACAACCAGGGGTTCAACCCACCTCCGCCCACGATGGAAATATACAAAAAAATTTAAAACAGCACTTAGCAACTATCCCCAACGTACAAAATTCACACTCCCTTCCATGCTGTCGGTCTCAGGCATGCGGGAATCCATCGTATTGGGATTTTTGTGTAATATCAAGGAAATTAAATATTTCTAAAGTACAGTTGATCTCAGCAATCCCCGATAGTTGAAACTACTCAACTGACAATGGCGATATCACGCGAAGAGCGGAAAAACGGACTCGGGAAGAGAGTGGTGACATTTTTTCACCTCACTCTCCCATAACATACCTCCAACGGACAAAAACCAACCTGTCTTCCTCATAGAATGGACTGATATTATCACTCCTAGGCATGCAGGGATATAATAATGGCATATAATCAGATGGGGATTCTGATGTGAATATGCGATACACATATCCATCGAAATTGGTAATATTATATTAAAACGAAAATGTGAAAAATTAAAAAATGGCTGTTTGTATTTATCAGTTGATGACAAAAAAAATTTCTTCTTTCGAGATTTCAAGGTCAGCAATCCCTAATTTCATATTTTATTTCGCAAATTTCTCCAGAATTTTTTTCATCCTGAAAGTTTTCTATAAGGGTCTAAAAGTCATGTCCTAAAATGGTATAGGCCATATGCTATATTTCCAAAATACACTTTAATTTTTCGCCAACCAACTGATGAGCATATAAGAGGCGCAATACACAATAATATTCATGTAATTTCAAAACTAGAAATTTTAAGCACAGATAAAGTTATAAATACGTATGTTCAACTTAGGTGTTATTTGTATTTATGACGGTAACTTATAGAAATGCCTTTTTAAACGAAACTTTCAAGAAAGTTTCAAAATTTGTTGCATTGAAAACAAAAAAAAAAGCAAAATAAAATAAAACAATCCTTATTTCAGTTTAGTTTTTACAGGTATAAATAGGTCAACCAATAGAGCGAAAAAATAAGCTGTTTTTACACTTAAATATTACAGCAAATTTCATGTATTTTCTTTTTAAAAATACTTAGTATATGAAAACCCCAGCAAACCGTAAACAATTTTTTTTTAACAATAAAAACTGCAAAAAAATTACATTTTTTGTTTTTTTTATAATATGTCGCAAAATAATGATGGATTCGTCTTACTTTCTATAGGACTTTTGTAGAGAAAAAAAACGTCTAAAAAAGGCCTTTTTTCAGAAATTCATAACTGTCAAATCTGAAACTGGAAAAACAATCTTGCGGAAAATGACAGATAATAATATGTAGTTTAATCGTGCGCAAGATGGTTTCTATCCGATGCATAGTTTTTGCACAATTGCATTATAAACAAATTAGGGTCTTTTTTTGCACAGCGTGGCGATTTATCAAAAATGGTCCTAATTAAATTCTGAAAACGGCATCTGAAAGTAGGCGACAAAATCTCCAATTTGTATATCTCGGATTTTCGCCTGGGTGATGGGAAATATGCTAAAAATGCCCATAAAAGTCGCCCGAAACGATTGAAAGTACGCTCGACCCAGAGTCCTCCTCTCGCTGGTATAAGAATTATACAGGGTCTTTAAGATCAAAGCCCACTTGGCATGACTATTAGACAACTAAGCTTACATTAAAGAGCACCGATTAATTTAAAATTCCCTAAAGAAAGAAAATGGTTTGTACTACATATTACATATTCTTTACAAAAATTGAATTTTGTTCTGCAAAATGTATTTACTTTAATCAGAAAAAAATATATATTTTTGCAAAAAATATTGCATTGTATTTGTTATAATCTAAATTGAAAAAGTATTTTTAATGTTTGGAATAATAGTATTGAAACTTTGAAAGACTGTTGAATGTAACATTTTATATGATGAATAAAATTTTAAAATCAGAGATATCGGTGTTATCTATCTTGATTTTTTTCAGTTGTTAATTGTAAATTAAGTATATATAAATTACAATTACAAACCAATATAATAAAACAAATGACCAAACCGTTAAAAAATGAAAGGTGTGAGATTAGGACTTCCTTCAGACCAAAGCCGCTCGTAATTCTGTAAAAATTGTCTCATATTTTCGGAGTTTTGAAAAGAACTATTTTTTTTTTCAATTCACAGACAAAGATTAATTTGTAGATAACAGAAATTCACAATTTTTTTTCTGTAGTTGATCATTTGTTTTTTTATAATTTATTGTTTGTTAGTTGGTATGTGGTGTGAATAAAGCTATTATAACAATATTTCAAAAGAATATTTGTCTCGGTGTGATTTAGATAAAATAATAAATTTTCCTGTTAGCATACATTGCATATTGAAGTCGACTTATCTCGAAAACAAGTAAATATAGGGAAAAACTTTATATTCCAAAAATTACTCAAAATTTAACGGTCTTTCAGATGGACTGCATTTCCACGTTCCAGAGATCAAATAATTTTTTAGTATCGCCACGCCATCTATACAGAAAGATTTGAACTAGCAGTTTTAATTCCAATTTGAAGCTATTCGCAGGACCTAACAACCCCAGTTTCCGGAATGAAAATAAATTTCTTCATTTCGGAGATATTGGCAGCGGGAGTGTTAAATGGCGCACCCTGTATATTAGATATAACAGATATAACAAATATTCTACAATAAATTACTGAAGAAAGTATATAACCATTTTTATTTTTTATTTTTTATTTATAGTCTATTTACGATTATTTATTCTTTTTCTCACAACTGTGTACATTCATTCATCGGTGCTAAAAAATAACTTCAGGGTAGTGCTCAGCGAGCAGCCTTGAAAATAGAACAAAATTTTATCCATGTTTCAGAGATTTACGCTATTGTTAATTATAATAGTTACAACTGAAAATACAACAGTTACATCAAAATCTTTCTTCCACAAGAACTGTCACAAAAAATATGAAAATATGAAAAACACAAATATTAAAAATGCCGCGTGTGTCACCAGTTTTTACGGTTTAGTTACTGTTTTTGAAAATCAAGCCCCAGAGATTATTTATTTTGAGACACGGCAGAAATTCTCCGAAACTATCATCCACCTTGAATATGATATGTGTATTTCTTTGCAGAAACTGCAACAATTAGCTTTAATTTTGTTAAGGTTGAGGTTAACAAACAACTCACCGCAAAAGATAAAACGCAAAAACTGAATGTTGCATACTGAAAATAAATATCCGGACATTAATTGTAAATCTGTTAGGTACTCTATTTCTGGCATTTTTTATATATTTATAATTTACGTTTTCTCGCTTGATACCACCTTATGTAGAATACGCAAACCTTAAGTAAAAAAAATGTACGGGGTTTTTCATTATTTAAAGAATTTACCAACATGAGAGTTAATAAGTTACAGGAATAACATAATTTTGGGGTCACTGTCTTGTTGACTAATAAAAACATATTGTTCTGTAAATGGCTGGACAATGGTCTAAGATAAGAATAAATCGTTTAGCACATAAGTAGGCGAATGTTGTCAATTGATTCTTCCTGAAATGTTCACACAGTGTTAAGCCGGCTCTACAGTCGCAGCGCAGGATCTGAGAAAGGTCAAGAACACGAATGTAGATAGTATCCGCGCCGGTTCGATTTTGATGCTAGTTTTCCGTTCGACGGGTAACTCGGAGCCGCGGCTCAGCACGAAAACGAAACTCACTCCAGATGTATTTATTTCCAATCATACTGAGACAATGCGTAATTTGTAAATGTAAAGAAGCATATGCGTAACGCAAAGTTCGCAGCCTCTTCATGCAGCGTGTGCAGAACCAATTTCCGTTCGATATCGGTATTTTTACAGACAAAGGGTTATCCACAGAGCACCTAGAGTGTACGTTTCCTATCCCAAAGCATGGGAACCGATGAAGCCAAATTGCGGACAAGTGAAGTGTGCGTAAGGTAATCTGACCGCGCATACTTTGATTAGGTCCGGATTAAACAGTATTTTTACACTTATGACAGATATTCATTTTTCAAGTTTGGAATTCAGAAAATAATATATTTTAATGTTTTGTTTAAATAAACCTACAAAATAATTTAAATATATTTATTGTTTCACTGATTTAAATATTTTAACTTCATATACTTTGCACATACAGTTAAAAAAGTTTTTTAATACATGATACATTATTTTATTTTTCTGTAGCTTGTTGTTTTGCTGTTTCTATGGGAGTTATTAAAAAAATATATTATTATTTCTATTTCTTAAATTGTCATTTTTCTTTTTTAAACGACAGTTTGCTTATCACTCTTGGCAATGAATTTTTCGATAAATGTCTAGCGCCGTGTTTATAATAATAATAAACTTCTCTTAAAAATGTAAAGAACATATAACAGACAATTTTGAGAACGCCCAATCTTTTTTTTAATAGCTTTGACCCTTTCCAATTTCATTTCCACTCTCTTTAGAAAACCTGAGAATAAAAACAAGAAAATGGGTACCTAATACAATTTTATTCAGTAACTAATTACCTGTAATTTAATATTAATGTATATTTATTATTGAAATTATATGTTGAGGGTTCAATATTTACAATTATTTTAAATAGCCATCATGAAAATAAACACCAATTGTGACAAAAAACTAATTGTAAATAGCCGGTTGATAATATGAGCCTGTATATTTACATCAGTTAATAACGTGGCACTAAAAAACATGAAGCCAACACTGGAAATAAGTGCGTGTGAGATGGACAATGCTGCGCGAAGCCGTCGAAACGGCATAAAATATTTTTGTTATTACTTACCTAAAGAATGAAATTTCAGCACTATTGTGATCAGATCTGCTATTACAATTGTCAACGATATACTGCCCCATGATTGTACAAATAAAAACAATATATTTAATAAAATACTACCAATGTTAACTCATCGAATGTCTAACAGCGACTGAGAGCGCAAGGCTGGCTGGGCTGAGGTTGGGCTGACGGTTGGCTTCACTGGCTTGCTTCTACAGTTCAATCTATTTTGTCTATGGGGTTATCATATTGCAAACGGGTAATAGACCAGGGCGGATCTGTTTTGAGGTGGATGTGAGAGGGGGCAAGCAATTTTTTTCTGGATTACCTTCAGTACAACTCACATAATAAAAGTGTAGATTCCTAAATCTGGGCGAGGTCCGGAATATTTTCAGAATTGGAAAAATGTTTAAAATATTTGAAAAAATACCTATTTTATCTGAGTTTACATCTTGGAACCTATGCATTTTGGAAGAATATTGAATTGGAAAAAAGTTTTAGAATTCAATTTTGCACAATATACTGCAAGTTAAAAATGTTTAAATTTATTACCGATGTTGCAAAATAATTGATGAAAAAAGGCAAAATAATCAAGTTTTTTGGATATTTTTTTAAAAATATTTTAATTGCTCCGAGAGCATTGTAATTTTAGTAAAAAAAACTTTGGTAAAACGTATGGATATGAATTTTTTTTCCAGTTTAGAACTCGGAAAAACGAAGCCACTAGATCAAAGATTTTTGCTAAATTGTTTATAAATTAACGGTAAATGCCGATAAATTTTGACCGCTTATATCTCGAGAACCAATAAACGAAATTTACCTTTTTTTAAAGGAGTACTTTAAAATTATAATTTTTGAAAAAAACTAAATTGCAAATTGATAAATGTAATCTAATTGTTTAAAAATAAAATAAAAGAGTGTTGACTTTAAAAATTTACTGTGGACGATTTCAATTTTTCAAAAACCATTTGAAAGGTTGAGCAGTCTTTTCTATGTCAAAAAATTTTCAAATATCTAGATGCTTTATTTGAATGCTGTGCAATATTTTGAAAATTCGTAAATTTTGTTCAAAATTTTTTCCAATAATTATTTTGCGAAAACTATAAAACCGATTTTAACTCTTACATCCTTTTACCAAAATTAGAATGTCCTCGGAGCAAATTATTTTAAAAAAATTATCCAAGAAATTTAATAAATTATTAAATTTCTTGGATCTTTTTCATCAATTAATAGTATTTTGCAACATCGGTAACAAATTTAAACATTTTTAATTTACAGTATATTGTGTAAAATTCAATTCTAAAACTTTTTTCCTCTTTAATATTCTTCCAAAATGCATAGGTTCCAAGACATAAGTAAAAAACTTAAATAAAATAGGTATTTTTTAAATTTTTTAAAATTTTTTGCAATTTTGAAAATGTTCCGGACCTTGCCCAGATCTAGGGATCTACACTTTTATTATGTGAGTTGTACTGAAGGTATTCCAGCAAAAATTAGCTTGCCTCCTCTTACATCCAAGAAGTGGGATATTTCAACAGATCCGCCCTGGTCTATAAGTTATCACGCTCTACATGTATCTTCAATTAGAATGTTTCAGGACTGTGTAAATCTTGAGTGTAAAGAATACAGGTCATCAAATGTCGGAAACGCCTTTAGGGCAAAGCGATACTTGCGCTAAAATAAAAGGGCAACACATTCGGATGGAAAAGGATGACACTTGCGCCTCAATTTTATCAGGATTATGTTCCCATCATGAGATTGGTGTGGACAGAATTCCAGAGCTCTGGGAATCAGTAATACGTTTATTTTAATATTATTAAAAATAATAATAAATTAACACACTTACATTTTTTTCTCTTTATTATGTCATTTGTATAAAACTGGTATGTTAATTTTGCATTGCAGCAGCGCCATTGCCATGTTCCAGTGAAAATTACTGAAAAAACTCATGCTATAAGCGGTCAACATTCGAAAATTAAATTTCTCATTTCTTTCTTCAACCTAGTTTGATAAAATAACTTGTATTTCTTCATCCTCTTCAAGGAATCGCCAAAGAATCATACATCGTGACAATCATCTTATACGAGAATCTACATGAAGAATTCTTTTTTAACTTCCATCAAAGGTGTTATTTTAATAATTAACATTTATCATCATGGCTGTAGTTTTCACTAAATCAAAAATAACTGACATGTCATTAATTTACGGGTATTATCAAGGAATTAGCCTCGAATCTGTAAGATTACATAGAAAAAGATTTTCAAACTAGCAGTTACCAAATCAAAAAACATTTACCGTTGTTGAAGCGACGTCTTCTGGAAACTGGTTAATAGAGTTTTAAGAGAGCAGATATTGCATCCATACCAGATACGGACTGTACAAGACCTACAACTACGCTTTTGTCAGTTCATCAAACTCCGGAGAACACGAGATGCTAGTTTTACACTAAAATTTTATTTAACAAGTGCTGTTTTACAAGCTGGTATAATAAATGTTCGTAATGAACATGTTTATGTTGTCGAAAACAAAGACCAAGCTCTATAAGCACACATTTAAGAACAATGTGTGAATACCTTATCCTTGGCTCTGTCATGCTACCACCTCGTCTAAATGGTCAATATTATATGAAATGCCTCCACGAGACTTTACCGGATTTATTGGACGATCTTCCTTTAGTTATTCACCACAACATGTAGTTTATGCACGACAGAGCATCCCAACATTTTACTTTAAACGTTCTTAATCAGTAGAATGAACATTTTCCAAACACATGAATCGGTAGAAAAAATTAAGCTAGCTGCTCACAGGATCTAACATCCTTAGAACACACAGTAAATGGTGTTGGGACGAGTACAAATGCTGCCCATATTTTGAAGACGGATGCAGAATCATATGATGAGTTCAGTTCAACTTGCATTCACTTTGAACATTTAGGTACCTTAAGTAAATTGAATTAATTTCTTCCAGTTTTTACGATTTTCATTACGATTTGTCTAATAAACAACAATCTTGATGGTATAATCATTTATCTAAACTGAATTTTGAAAACGTTATCTTATATAATATAATAATAATAAAATAATAATAATATAATAATATGTATAGGAATAGTCAAATATCCAAATATCCTATATAAAGGGCAATGAATATGGATCTAAAAATTTATATATAACGGTAACACCGCATAGTCAGACATGGTTTTCAACTGCCAAAAGCACTTATGAATTCTAAATAAACTTGGCATAGGTCTTTAGCATTTCTCTAATTTCGTGTAGAAAATTTTTGCTCGGCATTTTGAAAAAATGATATCTTTTCTAGAACAGTTTCTCAAATACATTTTTTTATGAAGTTTGACATTTCACCCAATTATCTTTAAGACATGCAAAAAATAAGTAAATTTAGAAAATAATTAAATTTAGCAGTAGTCGCCTATGTTACTCGGGACGAAATTTTGATATTAGCATATTAGGAACACGTACAATTCAAATAAACTATCAAAATTACTAATGCGGTATGCTAAGTTTTTTGGTCATAGTAGACCATGAAACTTAGGAAAACGATAAGGTAGATCCCACGCTAAAAAAAATAAATTCGTTCTAAAGTATGAGGATGGTGCTACCATTGTATAACTAAATATAGTATTATATTTCTTATGGCCGAATAGTTGACCAAATTTTAGTTATCGAATTCGTTATAAGGGGGAGCCATATGTATGTAAACTTGATATTTAATCGTTCACGTTCAATTTTACACTTTCGATACTGCGCCATATTGTTTTCAATAGTTAAATGATCCATTACACAGATATTTGGAAATATAGTTGGCTTGAGATGTGTTTATAAAGCCACTGTATTTGGAAACGATTAAAAATGGCAGGGTAGAATAAACGGAATAAATTCATATCATGTGACATGAAAATTATTAAATTACCAGCTACTGGCAGATACGACAAAAAAGCTTCAGTTAATGCGGTTTGAGTTTTTATCTAGGGTTTGAGAAATTATTTAAATAAGGAAAATTAGTTAAATCAATATATGTGTAATTTAAGCAAGATATTTATTTTAAATTGCAATAATTCATCTTCAAAACTAAAAAGAAAAAGGGGGTTATACCATCGTTGTGTTAGTTTAAATTATAGATAACACTTGATATTATTGGATTTATTTTTAATTTTTTTTATCAATTTTAATTTTAATTATTTGTGTTTTATATCCGGTATATTGCTGTAATCAGAAAAAGTAGAGGAATTTAAAAAAACGATAAATATACAGGCATTTTGTTTTATATCTCTCTGAAACGCTATATCCAACTGTTTTTCCATGTAGTTCCTTGATATCACAAGAATATTTACTAAAACTTTGTTTTTTATCATTTTGTCCTAAATAGAAAAGTAAAAAAGATAAGGGGATTCGGATGTTATGTGAATTACCCTGTACAATCGCCACAAATTTTGGACCAAGCACTCTGAGACATCCTGTATGTATGTGTAATAAATAAACAAGTACTAAAAATATTTTTACTAATGAACCTGGATAAAATAAAAATATAAAAATAACTCAATATAAAAAATAAATACGTAATAAATATAAAAAAAACAAAAAGCAATAATCACTCTATGTATAATAACAATAACATGTGACACCTCATCCATCTAAGTCTATTTATGTTCAATAATGTTAATCTTGGAAAGTGACTTTGTAGAAACTGAGCATCTGGATTTTACACAAGTTTTATTCAGACGTTTACATTCTGAGTAAATCTGAGCCGTTAGTAAAACATCTATAAATAATTTAAAGTGTTCTTTGCAAGGATGAGGACCTGAAGAAAATTGATTTGAAGATCTTATCTTCTTCAATGTATTTTCTAGAAGGTTACTTGTCAAATTCTCTGAGGAACTTAAATCTTTAAAGGAATCTCTAAATTCCTTTATCGCCATATTCGCAAGTATTTTGGAAAATTCGGTGGGTACGCTTAATCCTCCCAAACCGTATTCGCTATTGTAGGAACGATGATTTATAAGAGTCGGGTAACTCTTGATCAGATTTGATCATTATTATCGACAAATTTGACAAGTTTGTTTTGTCAATCACTTTCTTTGCACAATATCCGGCGAAATAAGACACGGAACATGATTCCAATGTAACTGGAACTGCCACATTGCAGTCTGGTAATGTATTTTATTTATAAAAATTATCAGATAAATATTCCAAATGATCAGCTGATTCGATGGCATCTGAAATGCTATCAAAAGAATGCGTGTCCACATTTAATTTATTTTTAGGTGTTAATAAAGGGCTCTCTATGGTGACGAACACATCTTCGTCAGACCGACAGTTTGCATTATCTGAAGATGTTAATAAACTATTGATAGCGACTTGTCTAAATGTTAATCGCATCATTTTAACAGAGGGGTTTCTTGAGTAGCCTCCTCTTTGTCTTATAACTGAAAACATATTTTCGATAACACCATATATGGTTTGAAGGATACCATCAAAACATGGGGGACGAGATACTTTTCCGGTGTTAACCTTTTTTATTTCTGTAAATATGTCGAAAGCCTCAAGCGAATTTCTTTTACCTGAGGATTAGCGTCCCCTAAAGATATGAGTTACTGCTATATAAGTTATTACTGTTAAGACAATCAAATAATTTGTCCAAGAACAAAATAAAATTTGCTGTGGCTGGTCCTGAACAGCTGCTTAATTCTCCGGTGTCTATAACAGTTTTTATAGTTGTAGCCACAGTTTTACTCAACAGTTGAGTAGCTAATTTTACAGAGAGTTTCTGAAAGGGATTAGGATGAAGATGAGACGGTGTAATTTTTAAAAGGGCTCGACCCGTTTCAGATTTTTTTTCAATTTCATGTCTTTATTATGTCATCGAAACTGATCCTGTTTTCGTTAATAATAAAATCTCCCGACATAAGATTATTACGTATGCTCTTTAGCAAGTGAGGCATGTCATAAAAAACAAAATACTTTTTGTTTCTACAAAAAAAGTAGGGTTCCGTAACCTAATGATAGCATAGCACCCCTTTAACTTTAACCAGTTTCTTCTAATTTTTCTATTAACTTGAGCATTATCTCCCTTAATATATCACCTCGGGTTACATTTGCAGAGATAAAATATGAAACAGGTAACTTCCATTTAGAATATAACTCTCGTAACATAAAAACGAGAGCTTCACTTCCAAACCGATTTGTACGACCTAGCTCTCCTAAATCTTCGTACCCCTCAATGATATCAAGAGCTTTAGAATACTCTAAATATTTTTTAATAGATATTTCATCCATGGATAAAATGCAACATTTTTCATCATCTGTAAAATGTTCTACCTTTGTTGTAATTTCCCGTAGATAGGTGTCATTTATACCTGTCATGAATTTTGAGCAACCGATCCAACTTCGTATAGTCGATATAGACGGAAGTACAATTTTTTGTTTTAATAGCTGCTTGTAGGCATTAGGTGCTCTATAGTAAAGACTTAGGGCAAATTTTCTTTCATCAGACTGCCACTTTCTCTTTCGTGTGTGCAGAAGTTGCATTTTTACTAAGGTTTTGTGTTGTGGTGATTGATAATTGAACGTCGATAACATGTGTCGTAAACTCGCTATTTTTTTTAAATTCACATATTTCTTTTTCATTCTTGAAATAATCGATCTCGATTTTTTTAGTTGTTTCCTAGTTCTTTCTAACTTCGTTACTGCAGACCGACTACTGTGGTTAGTTTGAATCTTTTTCTGGAGTAGGGAAATCAACTATCCTGTTTAACCATTCATTTGAACTGCTATTTTTTTCAGCTAAAGGAGATGTGTCCTCATCATTGCTCTTCTCTGGGGTTAACAAACGAGTTTCGTTTGAATGAAACATTCTTTGGGTACAGGGAGTTGTTAAATGATCTGCAGAATTATTTCTCGAATGCGTTGGAGTTGTTTCTCGTGTAGACCTTGAATCTGTTTTATTTGTTTTCAACACATGCAGTTTGGATTCGATTTCCGAAGACGTATCGTTGACAGTTTCCTTATATGGCAATAGAATAGCATCATGTTTCAGTCTGTGAGAATTGTTGTATGAGTAAACAGAAAAGTGATTTTGGCAAACAAATTTTCTTCTTAGAGATTCCGGGGAAATACTAGTCAAGGCAAGATTACCTTAAAAAACAAGTAAGTTGAATTAATTATTAGCGTAACAAAATCAACGTTTGACCATTTTCGTGGCGTGGACCATCAGTGTAAAATCAATTCTCTCTGATTGACGATTTAGCACGAAATTCGGCGCAAACATAATATCACATTATTTATTTATTTATTAATATTCACATTGTTGCGAAAACGTAAACTCTGCATAATGTTGAACGGTTTTTAAGAAAAGGATAAATGGCTCTCATAATAAAAAGAGTGCAATTGATGTTAATTATTTTAGAAGTGCGCGTAGTTAGTGCAGTTAGAGTTTTGTTATCTATAATTTGACATAGAAATGGACGCGTTTTGACTTTTATGAGACCCTAAACCTGGGGTCGGCAAGTAATTTTAGGTGGGGTCCGGATAATTTTAAAAATTTTTTAACGAGGTCCAGAAAAAAAATTCATATTTCTTACTAATTTTTTATTTTAATTTGCACTCAAATTTATTCTGCTTACTAACCATTAAGAACTCAAGTCAGTCACACAATTGTAAAATACTAGAAAAAATGATAAGGGTGGCACTCAAACGTAAAAAAATGTTTTTTAAATAATTTATTTGAGTAATCTATACTTGCAAAAAATTTTTGGCGGTCCAGTATTTTACCTTCTGCAGTCCGGACCTGGAAGTTCAAATAAGTGCGCGCTGTAAATTTTGCAATATCTCGGCTTCTATTCATCGTAGAAACTTATTTNGTATTTTCAATCTTTAAACACCGAATTCAAACCTGAATCAGAACCTCTAATCATAAAAGAATTAAGCCCATAAACACTGAATGTGTACAAAAAAAAATCTGAATTCATGTATTCTAGTTTGAGGGTCGTTACATTAGACTACACTAATTAAATAAGCTATTGTTTTTCAGTAGTAAAAGTATGTCAATTTATTTTCATTATCATAGTTTTCAGAAAAAATATATCACAAGTCAAAATAAAATGTAAACATTTTTTTGTCCTTTCTAAAATTATGGTCTCTCTCGCTGTGACGTCAATTCCCAATCTTCGAGGCTTTCGAGGCTGCGAGACCTCGATGCGTAGCTTTTGACGTCACCACGCCTTTATAGAAAAGGATGAAAAATATTCATATTTTAGAGTTGTATCATTGTATAAGTAAATACAATGGTTGTATATCTAAGTTAATACTGACAAAAAAACGGAAAAACGCTACATCAATTTTTGAAACATACTGAATGCAAATAAATAATAAAAAAACAAATGTGAGACAACCTTATTCATATTTGGAGTTTAATTATTTGAATATCTGCTTTCCCCTCTTAATGAATCCCCTCCCTAAACCAACGCGAAATATTCGCAGTGGCAGCGAAATTTTCGCGGCGAATAAATTTAATATCGCGATATCTTCGCAGCGGTACAGGCATGGCTAATTACTTTCATAGGTAACGTTTTGACGCGAATAATTCGCCGCGAATATTTCGCTGCGACTGCGGTGCGGACATTTCGCGTAGTTTACTTCTGATTCTGAAGCTGTAGATCTGCCGCCGTGTATAGTTTATACAATATGATGCCCATCGAGATGCGTATTTTAAACGGAGCGAATATACCCCCCGGCGACGACACATGCGACCCTTTTATAGAATGATATATTAATTCCCCAACCATCTGGAATGGTCAATTACAAAATTTTTTGGTAGGCCTAATATTTTTTATTTCAATAAATCTAAACATAAATAAATTTTTCAAAATTACATTTTTTTATGTTTTCGCATATACCTACCTCTTATATTTCCAGAACTAATTTAGATAGAGACATCATCATGCATTCATTTAAGAACATTAAAAGAAAACTTACAGCGTAATTTACAGAGATAAAATGAGTCAAGTCTTTATATACTAGACTACTAGACAATGCCAAGACCTACCTACGTCAATTTCTAGTACAACTTTTTTTGGAATGACAAAAACTTGAAATTAGTAGGTATAAAATTTTTAGATATAAGTATATACATTCCTGATAATATTTTTGACATACCGACGTTACTCCGGTAGCTTTTTATAGGGGTTTGGCAGTAAAAATTTACAAACCCACGAAAAATCATTTTCACCGACACATTGGCTTTTTATTGATAATTAGTAATCATAATGACCGAGCCGTAAGAAATAGGACCCCGATCATGGACCACGAAAATGTTCTTCGGTTTATCCTAAGTTATTCAAGGTGTAAACTCTAATTTTTACCTTTCCTCTATCCTTATCAGTGAAAATAATGCATACATTAAAATGCAAACTTCTATGAAATTGTCATTGAAATGAAATCATTTAAATTTAAAATTTTATATTAAACTGCTCAATTTTGATATTGAAATTTGAAAAAAAAATTTAAAAATCTTTTAAGTTGAAAATTTTGTATTAAACTTTTAAATAAAATATTTAACTTTCAAAGTATTCCTACCTATGGTATAATGATATTAGGACACCCTGTATATGTATATTTATTTACTCACCACAATTTTCTATCCATTTTTTAATTCGTTCTTCACCACCATATTTTTCCGATGGAAATCGATGTAATATTATATTGGGAAATTTTGCTTTAGATTTTCCACATTTATAATATTGACATATATTTCCTGCCATTATTAATTTATTTTAAATACCTATGTATACAGTAAACAGAACACCGATTCAACACCAGTTTTTTATGCATTACATAGTGGCGATTTTTTTTTCCAATCTTACCTAGAGCCATCTACACACGAATTACTATACCCCTTGTATAATAACTACAGACCACCTAGACTGGCTTATAGAGCGACTTTGGTGAAAACACTTTGGAGCCTGATAATCAAGCCTCTAATTTTTTCTATACAAATGCGGCATATTAGATAAAAAAATTTCTCCAACCGTCACAAAACTATGAAATTTTTTTACTGTCAGAAGTCTCTAAGGTTGACATTGTCCTTACTAAGAAACAAATTGGTATCTAGCAACAAATGTANCACATTGGCTTTTTATTGATAATTAGTAATCACAATGACCGAGCCGTAAGAAATAGGACCCCGATCATGGACCACGAAAATGTTCTTCGGTTTATCCTAAGTTATTCAAGGTGTAAACTCTAATTTTTACCTTTCCTCTATCCTTATCAGTGAAAATAATGCATACATTAAAATGCAAACTTCTATGAAATTGTCATTGAAATGAAATCATTTAAATTTAAAATTTTATATTAAACTGCTCAATTTTGATATTGAAATTTGAAAAAAAAATTTAAAAATCTTTTAAGTTGAAAATTTTGTATTAAACTTTTAAATAAAATATTTAACTTTCAAAGTATTCCTACCTATGGTATAATGATATTAGGACACCTTGTATATGTATATTTATTTACTCACCACAATTTTCTATCCATTTTTTAATTCGTTCTTCACCACCATATTTTTCCGATGGAAATCGATGTAATATTATATTGGGAAATTTTGCTTTAGATTTTCCACATTTATAATATTGACATATATTTCCTGCCATTATTAATTTATTTTAAATACCTATGTATACAGTAAACAGAACACCGATTCAACACCAGTTTTTTATGCATTAATAGTGGCGATTTTTTTATTCCAGTCTTACCTAGAGCCATCTACAAACGAATTACTATACCCCTTGTATAATAACAGTATAGTAGAGACCGCCTAGACCTACAGTGAGTTCTTTAGCACAAATTTCAGAAATATTAATAACGATACAGCCGATAGATGTCCATACTATCTTTCGTATCATTTTACTGGTTAACAAAATTTACATGGGGATTATATTACTATATTTCCTTATACAATGGTGCTACTTAAGATTAAACAAGTTCTGAATCATTGTGTAGTATTAAATCAACATTCAAAAGTACGAAATTGAGCAACTGGCCCATTAGCTCAGTTGGTTAGAGCGTCGTGCTAATAACGCGAAGGTCGTGGGTTCGATCCCCCCATGGGCCAATGTTTTTTTATGTTTCTGAAACTTACAAATTTTGTGAGTAGTTTAACCAAGTTCTTTTTTTCTTTATGAATAAACATAGTTCTGCCTTCTGCCTGTGTTATATAAATAAGTGGTTGCAGTTTAATTAATAGGTACCTAATATAATAAAATGCCTTATGTATCTGTTTTATAACAAAAACATAATTATTAATTCGTCAGATAATTTAACGCCGTTAAATAAATGCTACAGCATTTATTTAACAATTAGGAGAATCTAGTTTCATTTAGCAATTTTCAATACATCTTTCCTGTATTGTAAGTTGCCTATATATTACATTTTCCAAAGTAATTTTATAAATCCTTTAAAAGTATATTACTTTTTAATTCAAGTACATAATAATATAATAAATACAATCCAAAATCCAAGTATGTATAAGAACTAACTAGCAGGTAAAACGGTAGGTTTTACTTTCATAATAAATATAATAAATGTACATGAATGCATAAATTCAACAATTTGATATTTACATATTTGTTGAAAAACTTTCTTCTTTTTTATTCAAAATGTCAGCAAATAGTAGGCTGCGATTCATTCATAACATAAAAATGGTACAATGATGGTTACTAAAAATATTACTGAAAATTTAATTTCATATTCGAATAAACAAAACATTACCTTCATTAAATATTTGCTATTTTCGTATTATTACTCGTCACCTAAATATAGACCGATAAAATCGGAACATGAAAATTTCGAAATTTCCAAAATTCTTAAAAATAACAAAAATGTTTTCAGATTCTGGTTTCTGTTCACCACGACTTTTCCTCAATTTATCATTACGATATCTGTCACATTTCCTTATTATTATTATTGGAATACTCTACACAAGAAAAAAGAAATATTCTACATAAGATACATTCACTGATGTAAGAGAAAGCATCAATCTGAATTAATTTACCATCATAAAAGTTGGTTGTAAAGGAATTATACAGCAAATATACAGGTACACCGTACACCGTTGAAATAATTTCTTTCTGGAAACCAATTCACATTTAATATATTTCTAGTGGAATAATACATAAATGAAATTCTTACAAAATCAGTCATTTCAAACATTTGCGTGAGCCTAAATGAAACATAGTTTTGATTATTAAAATATATGGTGACTAATGAATGGTGAATTATGTGAAGAGTAGCGTTACAGCTACAGTGCGCAAACGAAAACCAAAGAAGACACTTTTTCTTAGATGCCATAGATATTTTAAAAATGTATATTATACAGCTTTCAATGAGCTTGATAAAATGGAAAATATTGAAGAAACATTCGAATTACAAAAAATTCTAATATAAAGTATGGAATATTGATAGCATCGATCTTATTGATAGTCCTATAAAGGAAAACAAAGATTCTGGGACATGCAAACCGATAGCACGAATGAAGATTTAATCCGCAATTTAACAACTTATTATCATTTCTATTCAGATAAAAAGTTGGTTATATTGTGGTTACAATTTTCTGGAAAGAAATAAAAAATATATCTGAATTTTCTGATTCCGGTTTTGTATTCCAAATTATCAGTAAGGAGGGGCTATATTTTGTAAGTAATTAAATTTGTATTCACGTGGATGCCATAAGCAGACTTTTAAACTTAATTTATAATTCACATTTGTTTCTCAAATGCATCTTAATATACAAAATCACAGCTAAGATCATCAATCATTAGACGTCAAAAATAAAATATGAAACTCATACAATCTAATTGAACGGTTAGTATGCTAGCATTAACGTAGAAAATGAAAGGTTCTCGTAGAACTAAATGAATATATCTACTTTTACTATAACACTTGAATTTCTGTAAGGAAACAAGTTACTGCTATTGTTAATTTCTGATAGCATACAGCGACATGAAATGTATATTATGTACGAAAGAGGTAGGAGAAAGATGATTTTTTTACCGACTTTCAAATCGATATGAAAAAGTATCTTAAGGTCATTCGAAAGCAAGCTAGCTGGAAGTATCCCAGGTTGAATCAGCAATCATTATTTAAATGAATGAACTAGTGTATATACAGGGCGTTTCCTAAATAGTCTAATAGACAAGAAAAATGAAAAGCAACTGCTGTAGACGTTAGTCTGCCAGGGAGGCTATTTAATACTATAAAAAAAGTTGTTTACATTTCGGCGAAATAATATACACTGAATTTCAAGCTAGCTTATAGTACTTCTTTAGACAGTGTGTCTAATTTTATTTACGTACAAATCCGTAAAAACTTTATTCTACAAAATAATTCAACATAACACCCTTGCAGTTCTGAAAACGCCATCTGTTGACAAACAGCGAAAACTTATTCAACATCTCATTACCATAAATAGATTATTCAAATAAAACTAGACATAATTCATGAAATAGGTAAATTACAAAAAAGTTATTAGTGTCTACTTCATGAATTCGCAAATTAAAAGAAAATTTTATGTAGATTTCAATGTCGAAAAATATACAGTGTGTCCTTGAAAGTGAAGTTTTAATTTTTTCAACTGCTTATTTATATCAAAGTGAAGCAGTATAAATAGTACGAATACGAGTAAAAGTTCACGATTTAGAATTTTTTAAATAATCGTGTTTTCTAATATCCAACACCAGTGTCCAGTATGTTACGGACCTGAACAAAATCGAGAAAAAAAACCTGTTTTAAGTGCGTTTTTTGTTTTGTTTGATGTATTCTTACGTTCTGTACCTATAATCGTTAAATGAAAACGCGAATATGGTAACTTTAATTTTGCAATAAATGTACAAAATTGTTCCCGTTTTCCTAAACACAGAATCATGCTCGGCTTATCCAAAAGTGCTTGCTGGCGAGTTATATGTGATACAATAATAATAAATATCCTTCGTGTAACTTTTCAACCGTCTGAACTTCTGTTATGTGTTATTTCATATATCCTACCGGGTAGAAATAGCATGGATTTAGATCTGGTCATCAAGGGTACTATGAAACAGATTCATTGCGTCCGACACACCTATCTGAAAACATTTTGTTTACAAAATTACGTACTTCGCATAGGGAATGTGAATATAGTGGAGGTTCTCAGGGTTATGATTTTTATTGGAATGATATGTTTGTTTAATATTATACAAATATTACTTTTTATTTTCGTTTCCACCTTTTGCTTTAGTTCGCCTTGCCTTATCTTACCTCGCCTTACTTTGCTTTGCTTTATTGTGCTACGCTGTGCTTTACTTTGCTGTTATTTGATTTGCTTTGTTTTGTTTTATTTTATTTTATGTAAATCGGTCATTAGCAAATATTTTTTATATTTACATAATTATGTTTTATGGAACTTTCTCTTAAAGGTATCCGAGGAAACATCTCCAACATTTTAAATTTATTGTAAAAACTGTACTATCCACAAACAAAATAAATTAATATTTATTCCCTATGATTTTTAAATGACAACAATGAAAAGGACATACTGATTTAATTTTATCTAATTTGTTTAATTCTAAAAATACATTAAAACGTGATACGCCAATGAAGTCACCTTTAATACCACTTGTATTGATTATTTAGTGTAAAATTGATGATTGGACTTATCTATTCAAACAATTTATCGGATAGGTGGCTTCGAATTAAAGAAACTAGGTTAAACCGCTTCTTATTTATGAATCGGTGATTCATATTAGGTATAGCTGCGGAAGCGTCGTTTAACTACAAACCAAGATTTGTATAATATAAATGACAAATATGAACCTACAGAATTTTCCACACTTCATTAACACTGTCAAGAAATATTTTAAAATGTGTTCTTCTTTTGGGCAAGCACATCCTATGCCTTAATAAAAACTAGATTTTCGCTTGATATTTATTCTTAACGTTAGAAACTATATAAGGAAAATCAAACAAAGTAGTTTCCATTTATTATTATACATATACCGTAAACTATAAGAAAGACAATGTGACTTAAATAACATGTTGCACCGTAGTTTACTGAAACATTTTAATTTATTTATAAATGAACTAATGAAATTTGGTTTCTAGACATAATACTGATTAGATTACCATAGCGACTAGGTTTTCTCTATTTTCAGTACGTTTTGAAATGGGATAGTCATTTTTTTCTTAAGGACATCATAGTGGATAACATGGTTAAATGAAGAACAAAAATATGAATTTAACAATACATTGCATTTTTGTTTGTGATAAATTATTATTTTGATTTGAACTGAATAATCAAGCCTCTAATTTTTTGTATACAAATGCTGCATATTAGATAAAAAATTTTCTCCAACCGTCACAAAACTATGACATTTTTTTACTGTCAGAAGTCTCTAAGGTTGGCATTGTCCGTACTAAGAAACAAATTGGTATCTAGCAACAAATGTATTCACTTTTAATCCTAGGAGCTAAAGTTGAAACTTTTAATCCTTAGATTAAAAGTGTTAATCAAGTTTTAATTTATAAAAGTTTATTCAACAATATTTACAATAATTTTTGTTTATCTACATTGATATTAAATACACAGTTTGAACAAGTATTGAAATTAAATAAACCACTGAAACTGCCACTACCCTCATTCTTGGAGCAATTCTCAAAGCAATTCAACACGTTTTCGTTAATATTTATATTATTTTCAGCTGTTGCGAATTCAGAAATAACAACGGTCTATCATTACCACTATCAACTTTCTGTATTCTTTTCACTCAAATGAGAGTCTTCAATGTAGCATTCCGCCACAGTGCTCGATCTCCATCCTCCGTGTCTGTTAAGACGAGTGAGGTCACCACGCCCTCAACCAAAAGGGGAGCAGACAATCGTCGTAATGCGTTTTCACTGTACTTTTTTCAGTTGTATAGCTTCAAAAATGTTGCCTCTTCTTGCGAGACGGCATTAATTTTATGAATACCGACCACCATTCGATGACACTTTCCATTAAGATATCTGAGAAATAATCGAAGTTCTACCAATCCGGGTAGGACATAAAGCAACATATTTTCCTATACCTATAAAGAAGCTTTTTAAAAATGTTGTTCTTTTATTTTTAAAGCGTTTATCTTCATCATCAAATATAAATTATCAAGTTCACTATTCAAAAAGCAATCAACTTGCTCTTTTGTAAATACTCCCAATTTTTTCGATACATATCCCTTTTTGTCTCTTGAGCAAAGCACGTAACTTTGAATATTAGATTATATCAATCCCCTTCTTTATATCCAACGTTGACCGCAACATTGAATATTGTGACCAAAGCGTTGACGGCTTCATTTTATTTGCTAAGTTTGAGAAATGAAANAAATCGCAAACAAAACTAATTTCAGATTCATGTTCAGCACCCTGGAAAAGGAGAGTTAGCAAAATGTGATTAGAAAAATCAGAGAGTTTTGTGACAAAAAAAATAATTAAGTACGCTTTGATTTTTCAAACCTAATATTTAAATTTTTACAGATTTTCAAGGAATGTTGACATAAAACGAAGATGAGTGAAGGCTATTAAAAAACAGGACTGGACACTAGCAAGTACATTATGGTATATATTGCCGGTTTCGTAATAACAAGTTCTCTAATAAAGCCAATAAAATGTGAAGACTGCGTAAATAGTTTAATATCAAATAAACAGTATTCGTACAGTCAAGTTTTATTAAAGATCGTGGTTGTTTGACGTATCCATCTCGAGATGTCGTAGTAATATGCCAAGAAACAGAAAAATGAATAAAAAATTTTAATAATGATGAAAGCAGAACACCTAGGCTACAGAAAAATAAAATTGTTTATGTAAATATTAAAAAACTTTCTGAATGTGAACATATTTGAAAATTTGCATCAACATCAATTTGATAATTTGCCTAACAACTNTTATTATTAAAGATTGTTCATTGTTTATTACATGTTAAAGTATGTATATTGTCGTGGCTGGCCAGATAGTGCAATAACGACTCCTTTGTTTCACATCTAACTTGTTTTTGTCATGATTACGTTGTTCGAAAACAAATAAGAAAATATTTCTTGTGCTCACTTTATGTCAAGACGCATATAAGAGCCTTGTTGAATTTACTAACATTTTCGCCCATGATATTAAATACAAAAAAAGAATTGCTAAAACTCCTAAGACTCCAGTACCTTCCGGCCCTGCCGGCTAACTAACATCAAACCTCTTCAGTTTTACTTGTAAGTGTGTATGTCTAATTCGAGTGAGGTGACATTTAGTGACACATTAAATGAGTCAGGTCTTATTTATCATTAGCAAAGGATCTTAATTTATGCCATTTGTTAGCGGTTGTTTTGTATTTATATTTGGGTAGTTACAGCAACGATCGTGGGTTTCTCTGCCATGCTCTTTCCCCACAGGAGCTCTAGGTGAGTCTGGCACTCTCATTTTCTGTTAAATGGTTGTTAATGTTTTTGTTGTTCTTTCTATGTGTCACATGTTTAATTTGAAGACTGTTGTACGTAAATAATAAAGTTAGGTGTATTTAATCTGCTTTTGTTTTATAAAATTAAACTATACTTAACCTCTTTAAAGTTAGTAGCCAGCGCCTTCCGGTCAATAAAAAATAGATGTATACAACGTAGGTATTCCTTATGACGATCACATATTTTTGGCCACAACTACGATTATTTTTTCCGATCGAACCTGGGATTGTTATACTACATTATACAGGGTGAGTCAAAATTCACTCCCCAGCGGCCGGATATATATTCTAGAATAAAAAACAAAACAAAAATGTAGAATACTAAAATCTCGAAAGCGGAGCCGTTTTCGAATAAATTATTAATTTTAGTTCAATAAATGCGCAATTTTCGACTGACTAATCAAGTTGACAAAAATCTTGTTGACACGGATTTACTTGACAGTAAGCTTTAGGAGCTTGTAACGATAACGCCCGTGCTGCCGAACAATTTCCGAATCGCCATCATCCCGGTCACAAAAGAATCCAAAATGTAGAAATACCTACTGTGAAAACAGGGACGTTCTTTGTATGCCGGTCGGCCTCGAAAATTGACATGGCAACAGGAAGAACGGTTACTGCAGGATGTTGAGAATAATCCTACCACCAGTACACGCATATTATCAAGAAACATGTATCATGTCCATTCCACTGTCCATAGATGTCTTCAAAGGTACAGCTTGTATCCATATCATGTAGAGCCAAATCAAACGCTGCATCCTGGAGACGACCCATTAAGAATAAATTTTTGCAGATGGGCATTACAAGAATTTCAGCGCAATCCAGGATTTTTTCTATAATGTTTTATTTACTGATGAAGCTCATTTCAACCAACAAGGAGTTTTCAATCGCCACAATTTTCATTATTGGCATTATAAGAATCCTCATGAAAAACGTTAGCGGAATCAGCAAAGACGTTGGTCTGTAAATGTTTGGATAGGTATTTACGGGACAAGGATCATAGGTCCATATTTTTTGCCAAGAATACTGAATGCTGTACAGTAATTTTTGCGAGAACATTTTGCCAGGTTTGTTAGAAGATATTCCTCTACAACAACGTGCAACTATGTGGTTTCAGCATGATGGTGCGCCCGCAGATGCCACATTACAAGTACCACATATTTTGAACCGCCGTTTTCCTAATAAATGGATTGGACGGGGTGGACCAACACCATGGTCACCTCGATCTCCTGATTTGACTCCGATAGACTTTTGGTTATGGGGATACATAAAAGAAAAGGTTTATTTTACTGTGCCTGCTGGCGAGGATGATGTTATTGGCAGGATTCATGAAGCAGTAGCGGAAATAAATGAAGCTAATTTATGTTCTGTTGCCAGAAATTTCTACCACAGATTGCTGAAGTGTATTAACGCAAATGGTAATGTTTTTAAAGGTTAGCCAAAGTCAGAAGGATCTTCGTTTTTGCTATTTCTTATTTTGTATGGATTTAAATGGATTTTAATGATGTTAATATTAAACAAAAAAATTATAAATTTGAATTTTTCTTTNTTAAATTATTTTGTAGTTTTATTTAATATGACACTAAAATATACTATTTTCTGAATTACAAACTTAAAATTGAATATTTGTCATAAGATGCAATATAATGTTTAATATGTAAAAAAAATATTACATAATCCGGATCTGCTTAAAAATGCGCGCGATCAGATTGCCTTCCACACTCCACTTCCCCGGATTTTGCATTCACTGGTACCCGTGCATTGGAATTAGATACGGCCAGTCTAGGTGGTCTGTGGCCACTACCCTCATTCTTGGAGTAATTCTCAAAGCAATTCAACACGTTTTCGTTAATATTTATATTATTTTCAGATGTTGCGAAATCAGAAATAACAACGGTCTATCATTATCACTATCAACTTTCTGTATTGTTTTCACTCAAATGATAGTCTTCAATGTAGCATTCCGCCACAGTGCTCGATCTCCATCCTCCGTGTCTTTTAAGACGAGTGAGGTCACCACCGCCCTCAACCAAAAGGGGAGCAGCGAGGGGAGCAGACGATCGTCGTAATGCGTTTTCACTGTACTTTTTTCAGTTGTATAGCTTTACAAATGTTGCCTCTTCTTGCGAGACGGCACTGATTTTATGATTACCGACCACCATTCGAAAACACTTTCCACTAAGATATCTGAGAAATAATCGACGTTCTACCAATCCGGGTGGACATAAAGCAACATCTTTTCGAAAAAACTTAAATAATTATCTCCCAGCACAGTAAAAGAATGTGGCCTCTTGATTTTGGTATTGGGAATTTTTATAATTAACGCGGATTTCACGTCTTCAATATTATCCATTGTTAAATTGACTAATTCATCCGAACAGAATGCGCTTGCACCCCCAATATTTAGACGACCTATAAAGAAGCTTTTTAAAAATGTTGTTCTTTTATTTTTAAAGCGTTTACCTTCATCATCAAGTTCACTATTCAAAAAGCAATCAACTTGCTCCTTTATAAATACTCCAGATTTTTTCGATACATATCCCTTTTTGTCTCTTGAGAAAAGCACGTAACTTTGAATATTGGATTATAGGTATCAATCCCCTTCTTTATATCCAACGTTGACCGCAACATTGAATATTGTGACCAAAGCGTTGACGGCTTCATTTTATTTGCTAAGTTTGAGAAATGAAATACACCATCAATACATTTTCTGAATACAACTTAATGTTTTTTCTCTTTGCGCCAATTAATAAACCGTTGGTAAACACATTCATAAGTTTCTCGAGATATCTTTGGGAGATGATTCAAAGAAACCTCGTTCGCACACTCCAGTATCTCCTCAGGTACCCCTAAATCTTCGTTAGATTCAATTTTTACGTAGTTTTCAGCAAATTGAACCACAAACAATCACAAATCAACTCAATTAGCAATATGGCGACTAATGTTTGACAAAGTATCCTTGACTACATAGAATATATCTTACTTACCTACTTTCCTTTATTATTCAAATTTGGCTTGAATAATTTCAAAGCACAAATTAATAATTTCGGTTGGAGAAAAAAAATGGCGTATTTTACTCGGATTAAAAGTGTCTTTTTTGTCTCGCAATTTTACATCCGCTCAGCTACGCTACGCTTCGCCCCCAAATACAAAATTTGCTCACCACAAAAGTTACACTTTTAATGCTAATATAACAATATACTATTTCTTCATTTAACCCTAAGAAAATATTAAATCGAGCTACTTAGTGAGCTATAATCTGTTCCACTAAAATTTTTTATAATAACAGTATTTAAATTTCAGTATAGTGAGTATAATACTCTAAAGAAGTCTTTTACATTAGATAAATATAGTAAAATGTGGCACATTAATAAATACAGAACTACTTCTGTCTTCAGGTCAAGCACTGCTAATTTCTATGCTCTCTCTGATATTTTTCATTCAATGAAACTTGCTTTCTCGGAGAATTACCAATTTCGTAATGTGTACCATTTAACAAGTATGTATTTTAACGATCTTAAATGCTTTGACCATAATTTCTTGCCCATCAAATAAGTGAGTCACAATACACCATCAAATATTAATTTTTATACAAGAGGTGGCTTAATTCTAGTTACTTGATTCTTTATAAATGGTCAACAAAACGCCCTTTCTTAATTTGTACTTTATGCTTATTATTGAACTGAAAGAAGTTAATGTGAATTTTGATATTTATTTGATTTGTTAATATTAAATTTATATGGGCAAATTTATTTGATATTTGAAAAAATATTACCATAAATTATATACTTTCTAATAATTTATTCCCATAAAAGTACCAATAAAAGACAGTTGGGATATTATTTAGTCAGGTAAATAATTAAAATAAATCTATCGATCAAAAACATAACAATTAATTGAGAATAAATATATTTTGCAGTAGTTTGAATGTAAATATGTACATTATAAATACGACTTGCATAAACCCAGTCTAGATGTAGAATTTCTGAAAATAATTTGAAATGCCTAAGTGACCAAGTCAAAATTCCTAAAAAAAACTTTTCAATGTATGTATAAAGATAACCTAAATATAAACAACTGAAAATTTGCACAATAATTTCACTTTTATTGTACAATAAGAGCAAAATGATGACTGTAAACTAGAATCATTCAAAAGCGGGTAAAACGGGGTAGAGAGGTGATTAACTAAGGAAAATTTGGTCCCAGTTTTCTTCCTGTGACTTTTCTATACTTATTTAAAACCAGAATTTAAGCACTTTTGCTTTTTACACAAAATAGTTTTATAATTCAACTATTAGGGAATCAAAAATGATGTAACCAGATTTTATTTTTATTATTTATTTTGTACCTAAGTCCTGCTCAGTTTTAATATCTCTGATTATAAAGAATAAAAGGTGATATTACCCGTTAAAATTTGTATTTATTTATTTTTAAGTGTTTTGAACAAGAATCACTTAATGATCAATACATGACGATAATAGACAAGATATAACTGTTATTGATACTCTTACCTTAGTTTGATGAGACATATTTATCTTTAGGCTTCAATAGTACTTATGGTAATGTTTTCATAAGCATACTTATGATTGGATTAAAGCTGTAAGTATAATAAAAAAAAGTAAGTGGTTAGATCGAGCATCCACTTAAAAGAAAAAAAAACTTTTGTGCAGTATGCCTATACTTGGTATACCTACTACTGCTACTATCTTCAGCTTCAATTATTTGTGTAACAATCAATCCTTGTTTCTCAAATCTTCCTTGCTTTCTGTTTTTATATTATTTGTATCATAAACATAATTATTTCTTATTTCTTTACGTATTAACTATGGTTTATTGTTTACTTGTTGTTTTATCTAACATGACACGTTAATTGAACTCATATATTGAATATTTTATCGTAGTTCAGGGTGATTCACAAACGGTGACCAAAAATGAAACCTCATATTCTTTGGTGAATTTTAAGGGGAGTCTTTCGATTAAAGTTTTTATCTAGGACGCTTCGTTAAAAAGATACAGTATCTTAAACTTACACAAATGTTTTTAATATTTTTAAATAATTTAAAAACTAGTAGGTGAAATAATTTGATTTTAGGCACATGTATGTATGTAAACATTGTCCAAAATCTGAGACCTTTTCCTAAAATTTAGATGCTCCAGTGGCGGAGATACAGGGTATCGGTGGCATATTTTTCTAAATAAAATAGTACGCCACTGCTTTACGTTAACAATCATGATATTTTCGGATTCATCTTTTATTTTCTATTATATATCAGTAAATGTAACTAAAATACAAGTTTAAAAAAAATTATTTTTTAATTCTACGTGATCATTTACATTTTCTTTACGATCTCTATAAAGGCAGGTCCACTGAGGCGAATAAATTAATTTCTAATAATTACCGATCTCAATATCGCAAAAAAATTTGTGAATCTAAAAGGTTGTCTAATGATAATTTTATCCGTAATCATGGAAATACTCAAAAAGCAATTTGGAGTATCATTAATGGTCTTAAAAATGATAGAGCTGTCAATTCCTCGTTAATTGCATCGGAGGAATTTAACAACTATTTTGTTGATATTGCTGAAAATATTATAAATAATTTGCCTTCTACCAATTTACATATTACTGATTATTTACATAGAACGTTACATTATAGAAATTTCCGTTTTGTAGAAGTGTCTGTGGGAAGTGGCTGCTGTCATTTTAAATTTGAAAAATAAAAAATGCATGGANCTTTACGTATTAACTATGGTTTATTGTTTACTTGTTGTTTTATCTAACATGACACGTTAATTGAATTCATATATTGAATATTTTATCATAGTTCAGGGTGATTCACAAACGGTGACCAAAAATGAAACCTCATATTTTTTGGTGAATTTTAAGGGGAGTCTTTCAAATAAAGTTTTTATCTAGGACGCTTCGTTAAAAAGATACAGTGTCTTAAACTTACACAAATGTTTTTAATATTTTTAAATAATTTAAAAACTAGTAAGTGAAATAATTTGATTTTAGGCACATGTATGTATGTGAACATTGTCCAAAATCTGAAACCTTTTCCTAAAATTTAGATGCTCCAATGGCGGAGATACAGGGTATCGGCGAAATATTTTTCTAAATAAAATAGTACGCCACTGCTTTACGTTAACAATCATGATATTTTCGGATTCATCTTTTATTTTCTACAAATTATTGTGCAAAACCGTGTTGCACAATAATGAAAAAGTAATATTGACAGTTGGTAGAAGGAAGCACAAAAACAAGCGCTTATAGGTGGGGAATTTTGGAAGGAAGCCTAAATAGTTGAAGTGAGGACAGTGTGCAGATAGGTAGCAAGACGATCGGCGGGCAGTGTGACAAAATAGTGAAATATTAGAAGTGTTTAACCGGTGTTAGTTGGCAGGTAATTGTTCCATAAGTACTTTGTTGTTAATTGTTCTATGTAATCTTGTGGTTGTGATGATTGTGGATGTTTCATGATGGTGGTTCTGTGTATGTTTGGCCTTCGTTGTTTTGTGCTCAGGGGCGTATATTTTTCTAACGTGGGGTTGTTACAATTATTATTAAAGATTGTTCATTGTTTATTACATGTTAAAGTATGTATATTGTCGTGGCTGGCCAGATAGTGCAATAACGACTCCTTTGTTTCACATCTAACTTGTTTTTGTCATGATTACGTTGTTCGAAAACAAATAAGAAAATATTTCTTGTGCTCACTTTATGTCAAGACGCATATAAGAGCCTTGTTGAATTTACTAACATTTTCGCCCATGATATTAAATACAAAAAAAGAATTGCTAAAACTCCTAAGACTCCAGTACCTTCCGGCCCTGCCGGCTAACTAACATCAAACCTCTTCAGTTTTACTTGTAAGTGTGTATGTCTAATTCGAGTGAGGTGACATTTAGTGACACATTAAATGAGTCAGGTCTTATTTATCATTAGCAAAGGATCTTAATTTATGCCTTTTGTTAGCGGTTGTTTTGTATTTATATTTGGGTAGTTAGAGCAACGATCGTGGGTTTCTCTGCCATGCTCTTTCCCCACAGGAGCTCTAGGTGAGCCTGGCACTCTCATTTTATGTTAAATGGTTGTTAATGTTTTTGTTGT
>NW_019416332.1:321742-395627 GCF_000390285.2 Anoplophora glabripennis | reverse complement strand
AGCTTAGCAGAGTTATTCCCGAACAACGAGGATCCTGATATTCCTGAGGAAAGAATTTGGTTTCAGCAGGATGGTGCACCGCCCCATTATGGAGTGCAAGTACGGGAGTACTTGAATAACACGTTTACTGGCCGGTGGATCGGGCGACGCGGAACAATCGAGTGGCCTCCGCGTTCGCCTGATTTAACATCTCTAGACTTTTTTTTGTGGGGCTATTTAAAATCGCGTGTGTACACAAACAGACCAGGTGATTTGGAAGAACTTAAAAACCGTATTCGTTTTGAAATAAATCAAATCGATCCGGGAATGCTTGAACGAAGTCTGAGGAGTGAATTTTGACTCACCCTGTATATCAGTAAATGTAACTAAAATACAAGTTTAAAAAAATATATTTTTTAATTCTACGTGATCATTTACATTTTCTTCACGATCTCTATAAAGGCAGGCCCTCTGAGGCGAATAAATTAATTTATAATAATTACCGATCTCAATATCGCAAAAAAATCTATGAATGTAAAAGGTTGTCTTGATAATTTATCCGGAATCATGGAAATACTCAAAAAGCAATTTGGAATATCATGAATGGTCTTAAAAATGATAGAGCGGTCAATTACTCGTTAATTGCATCGGAGGAATTTAACAACTATTTTGTTGATATTGCTGAAAATATTATAAATAATTTGCCTTCTACTAATTTACATATTACTGATTATTTACATAGAACGTTACATTATAGAAATTTCCGTTTTGTAGAAGTGTCTCCGTGGGAAGTGACTGCTGTCATTTTAAATTTGAAAAATAAAAAATGCATGGATGTTTATAATTTTAACACTCAATTATTAAAAAATTTTATGAACGTGATATTAATTCCTATCACCAATTTAATTAATAGTAGTATCATTTCTAATACTTTTCCTGAATCGTTAGAAATATCAAAAGTTGTATCTATTCATAAAAAAAATGACATAAACGACCCTTCAAACTATAGACCTATTTCCGTGATACCTTATTTTGGAAAAATTTTTGAATGTCTTTTAAACTTGTAAATTATTTTGAAAGTAATTCGTTATTTAATCCTCATCAATATGGATTTCGTAATAGCTGTTCCACCACTTTAGCTATAGACAAATTAATTGAATATATAAACGAGGATTTTGAAAAGGGTGAATATGTGTGCTCTCAGTTTTTGGACTTAACAAAGGCATTTCACTGTATAGCACATAATATTCTCATCGACAAATTAAGATTATATGGGTTTACACACGATAATCTTGAATTGATGAGGTCATACCCCACAAATTGTCAGCAATTTGTAATTCATATTAATATAAAATCTAGTTTGAAAAACATTAAACATGGCGTACCTCAATGTTCTATACTGGGACCAACTCTGTTTTTGATATATAGAAATGACATCACTAACTCCTTAAATATGAATATGTTAAATGAACTTTTTGCTGATGATACTAGTGTATCAATTAAAAATAAATACTTGAATGATTTGTTGGAAGAAGTCCCTCAGATGCAATTAAGTGTGGAGAACTGGTTTACAAGTAATAAACTTTGTTTGAATAGGACAAAGACTGAGGCAATGATATTCGCCTTACGAGAATTTGATAACAGCGCAGAACTGGATCACGTTAAATTCCTTTACCTAGTTTACCTAGATTCTAAGTTGCTTCGGGAACAACATACAAACTATATTTGTAAAAAGATGTCAAAATATATGTACTTACTACGAAATCTTGTGAGTAGTGTATCGTTGAGTACTCTGAAAACAGCATATCATAGTTTTATACATTCTAATATATCTTATGCTATTCTTATGTGGGGACATGCTACCTCTAGTAGGGATGTGTTCGCACATCAAAGAAGGGCCATTGGAATCATGTTAAGTTTGAGTTACAGGAGCGACTGCAAAAAGCATTTCATTACTTTGAATACACTTACTGTTTCCTGTATATATATCTTGCAATGCTTACTATATGTCAAACAAAACTTAACAAATTTTTCAACAAGAAATCAGCTGCACACATAATATTAGATCAAATAATAATTTAACTACTAACTATTTAAGACTAAGTAAGACTAGAAATGGTTCGGGTTATATAGGAATACGTCTTTACAATGCCCTACCAATCCACATAAGGAATCTCAATCCTAATCAATTTAAAAATAGAACAAACAAATTTCTTTTGAGAAATGCATTTTGTTATTGAGCAGTTTTTTGACAATGACTTTAATAATTTATGGGCTCTGAGCTATTGTATTTGATTTTAATATTGTTTTATCTGATTTAAATTTATTCTGTTACAATGTAAATTTTAATCTGTATTCATATTTTTACTAATTTTAGGATTATATATGTATCTGTAATTGTAACTGTGTTGTAATTTGAAAATATCAATGTTTCTTTTCTGACGTGTGTAAACACTTTGTGTAACAACACGAATCAATAAAAATGTAAAAATGTAATGTAAATGTAAACAGTGTGGCGAAATGCCAAAAATATTAATTGTTGGCAACGAAATATTATATTGTTACCTTCATTCGCGCTGAAACGAATTCAGACATATTTTTTTAATTAATTTTTAGCGCCCTCTAACATTTGGACAACAAAGCATTTTTGGGCTAAATTGGCTAAAGTACTGCTAAAGTACTCGTTCAGCTATGTTCTATTAACGAAGAAATCAACAAAAAATATATAATAGAATATGTCTAACTGTTTAAAAAGAAAAGTGAGCAATATCTATAAAGTTAATAATTTTAGCGTTATACTGCAAGACTTCATATTTTCATTAATAGATTATAACATTTAATAAAAATATTTACATTCATTTTAAATACTTAGGGCGGTGGCAAATCTTATCAATAAAAGTTTATTTTACTTTTACTTATGAATATAAATATCAACTCTATAACGTTATAACACTTTCTTAATCATAGTTTAATCATCAGCTCCTCGCCATTTGGTGTATAAGAAAAGCAAGCCTCTCAATGCTTCATTGAGCATATGACTGGTTTTATTGGATGTAATTGAGGGACTTTCATTGACATTGTTGTCTGTATATTTACTTGTATCTGTATCAGTGGACCGGCTGAAACAACCGGACATAGAGCGAAATTAACAACCTTTTGCTTCTATACTTGAATTGAATTTAAAATTTAAAGTAAAGTATAAAAAAATGAAATTACGACTGTCAATTCTTTCAGAGATGCGCGACTCCAAATATTGCTTTTTAAATATATTTAAAAATTCAAAGGCAAAGTTAATAATTGAAACAGACTAGATGCACATAGTTACAGCAAAAAAATCACTTACTGGTGTCTAATAAACCATAAATATTTGCCGGTGTTGTCATTAAAGTTGTCATTCTATGAAAACCTAATGAAACTTAGGATCTGCAATAAAAGTTTTTGCTAGAGAAAAAATTGTAGAATGCTACCATAATGGGAAGATGGGTTTGCAGCAATAAATGAGGAGTTAACAAAAAACTTTTCAAGTATTAATAGGTTCCTTAGCAAAATGTTTTTTCATATGAGAGCAGCGTAACCTCTCTGGAACCTATTTAATACAAATATTCTGTTAGGGTTAATTCATTACTATTTATGGCTAAAGGACATTTTCCTGAGTGTGCGATCACAATCAGAAATCTACAATTCGAGTTAATATGTTGAAAGTAGTATACAGGTCATTTAGGAAAAAATGGTATATAAGATTTTTAAGATAAACATTTCTAAAGACAAACCCAAATACTTGTCGATGATTAAGTAATTAATAAAACTGTTAAGGAGATAGAGTACATCTCAGAACCTACTAAAGGTAGAGAAAACTAATTCATGAAATCGGTTTTCAAGAAAATTCAACTATGAAATAAGATTATTTAGTTTTTAGTGGATCTCATGACTAAGGAGTTACTTAGATAATTTTAAATAGGAATCGTAATTAGTTATGGTCTAGAAATATTTTTTCTTGCTATTCAATGGTGTATAATATATCGTAGTTATTTTTGCAAATATAGGAAATACATAAATATTTTATGTATAAAGATATATCTTTAATATTTATTTAAAAGTAAGCGATGATGTCATTTTATAACAAATGAATTGTCAAACTTTTGATGTTGGTTGAACAGTCAGTTGGTCTCAATTTTTTTATGAATCTAATGGAAGATGTCCCTCTCAATCTTCGTGCTCAGATGTGGTTCATGTACAATGGTGCAGTTTCAATCGAAGGATCCAGCTATGCATCCAAGAAAATGGTGGGCGTCTTTACATTTTTTGCGCATTAATAGAAAATAAATCTAATGAATTAAAATGATATTCAATCCATCGCGACAGACTTTAAAATTGTAATCATTTTACTTTCAATATTGGTATCCTAGATAAAAGAATTGGCATAATTATTAGAGAAAGCCGCTTCCTGTAAAATGGCAGTATTGCGATACGTCGCAACGAAACACAAAACATTTTTTGCGTAAAAACTATGAATGCTACAAGATTTTACCAAGAGCACGAAAATCTTGAAAAAGAACTGATGCATCAGTAAAAAAATGAATTGATTCCAACGACCAAATAAATAGTTCTGATAATTCTTGTACCAATACACTCAAGAATTTACCACTNGTTCCTAAGTAAAATTCATGTTTTGATGAAGCAACCGCGTCCATCTGCCTTGGTCTAGTGGTAAATTCTTGAGTATCTTGGTACAAGAATTATCATAACTTTTTATTTAGTCGCTGGAATTAATTAATTTTATTTTTATTGATGCATCAGTCCTTTTTCGAGATTGTCGTGCTCTTGGTAAAATCTTGTAGCAATCATAGTTTTTACGCCAAATTTTTTTTTCAATTTTAGACAATCATTATCATTACTACTCAAGTACAACTACTCACTACAATTACTACTATCGTAGTAAGCGACGATGTCATTTTATAATAAATGAATTGTCAAACTTTTGATGTTGATTGAACAGTCAGTTGGTCTCAATTTTTTTATGAATCTAATGGAAGATGTCCCTCTCGATCTTCGTGCTCGGATGTGGTTCATGCACAATGGTGCAGTTTCAATCGAAGGATCCAGCTATGCATCCAAGAAAATGGTGGGCGTCTTTACATTTTTTGCGCATTAACAGAAAATAAATCTAATGAATTAAAATGATATTCAATCCGTCGCGACAGACTTTAAAATTGTGATCATTTTACTTTCAATATTGGTATCCTAGATAAAAGAATTGACATAATTATTAGAGAAAGCCGCTTCCTGTAAAATGGCAGTATTGCGATACGTCGCAACGAAACACAAAACATTTTTTGCGTAAAAACTATGAATGCTACAAGATTTTACCAAGAGCACGAAAATCTTGAAAAAGAACTGATGCATCAGTAAAAAAATGAATTGATTCCAACGACCAAATAAATAGTTCTGGTAATTCTTGTACCAATACACTCAAGAATTTACCACTTGCCCAAGATGGATGGACGCGGTTCTTCATCAATCTATGAGTCTTATTTAGGAACAACTCTACAACAAGTTTTATTAAAATCCATCGTAATATTCTCCAGATATTACAAAAAACATAATTTTTTTGACAATCAATAGCAGAGGAGCCAGACATTGTTTCTTAATGGAAGTTAGGCCAGATCATCTTCTTTTAAGCATGTGCAAAAAGACAAAAATGGCCAAAAAATTAATAGTGCCCTGTAACTCTCGAAAACAAATGAAGATGTCAAATATATGATTAAACAGTTAAATTTGTTTCGAAAATCGGAGTTTGGTTAGTTTTTTCTATCTTTAATATTTTCGGAGATAACCTAATAGGTATCCCGTCGAATTTGGGTCACTGTGTACAGTTTGGTACAGTCTCTTTAATTAATTTGTGATTTTCTATATTAGGTGTCTTTAATTATTCGAATTTGAATAAAACCTCTTAATTTTAGAAAATGTAACTAAAATGTATTAATAATAAATAATCATACATTGAAGATGTTGTAAGGCCTACAATTATAACAGGAAACATTTTATAAAAATCATTATTGAATTTATTCACAAATATTTGTAAATATACAAAACATATACAAGTAAAAATTTATGAACGTACTACACTGTTTTTTTATTTTTTGGATATTTCTCCCTAATTAAAAAATCTCACGCTGAAAAAGGCAGACAAATACAAAATACTAAAAACACATCACTTAATATTGCGCATTTTAAAAAGTTCGTTAACGTTTCGGATATCTACCTGTTTTCGTCTTCTGAACTGCTTTTGACTTTTCGTTTTAGTAACTTTGACAGTTTAATTTTGTTTGCTTTTGTCTGTTTCCATAGCTAGAGATATCACATGATGTTCATTCTATTATTACTTACTTCATCTTTTAAAATGTGTTTAATGGTATTATTTTCCTCTTCCGATTTTTCTTTACTTATCTGCTTTTTTCAATGTGAAATTTTTGGTTAGGCAAAATTATTTTCTTAAAGATAACTCTTGACTGATCCATTTGGCGCAACGATCTATATCACAAAGTTTTTAAATTTTTTCACAGGTGGCAAAATACCCAAAAAAAAATAAAGAAAAAAATGAAAACTATGGCACAAATAAATAATTTCAAACAATGTATTAGACTGTATCTATAACTTTTTCTGGAGAATTACCTAGAGTGTCATCACCATTTGATTTAAAATTTAAAGTCTACTCGTTTTAATATCAGAGAATATTTCTTACAACAAATCTGTATAGAAATTTTACGGCGTAAATCATGGTTAGGTCTATAACCTTATAAAATAATTTTCTTATACCTATTTAAATTACTATATTCAAGTAGGTTGAGTTGCCCGTTAGTTGAGAATTAGTCTCTCACGTAGTACTTTTATAATACACTCATTAAATTCTGCTACAATTATTTGAGATAACGCGAATGTTTCTTAGAATAGTTTAAATAGGCAGTGCGCTCCCATGATTATCATATTAACGTAGAACACTACAAAACATCCTGCCTCTGACCTCCTGGGATGACTGCTCTTAAAACTTGCTTAACCTAGTGTTTATTATTTCTAACACGTTTATCTTCCCGAATTAAAGAAATGGTAGAATATATTTATTTCATACGCACTCGTCTACATGAAATATGGATGACTTATTTCACTACATTTACAGATAGTACAGGGTAGGAAAGTACAGATGGTCTATCTGAAGTTACGTGAAAGCGATAAAGTAAGCCATAGAAATCCATGCGATAGAGAAGGATGGCTATAATGAAGGCCTCTCATAGTCACCGCCCGTTTCGCCCTTCCACAAATAAGATCCACTTCTTATTTGTGGAAGGGCGAAATGGGCGTTGACTATTAGACGCCTTCATTATAGTCATCCTTGTCTATCACATGGATTTCTATGGCTTACTTTATCGCTCTCACGTAACTTCTGATAGACCATCGGTACTTTCCTACACTGTATATGTATTCTATAATGTTATTTTCTGTACGTTTTGTTTAATTTTTGTATTATAAACGAGAGCAGGTAACTATATTTGGTGATGGAGTTAATAATATATGTTTCCAGTCCAATTAATAGAAAATCGTTTTGATGAAATATGATTCTTAAATCAAATTGTAAGAGAATTGATTTTTGATTTTACTAAATAGGTCTTTCTGTGAAACATTTAAAATTTTCTGGTGTCCAATTTATTAATCTAGGCATTACTTTGAAACCGCAAGAAAAAACCACAATTTTAGTCTATGTAGACTAGTAAAAGAAATGAAAGGGTAGAATGCTTTATGAAAATCTCTGTAAAACATTCATATTTAAAATATCTAGTAAATATCTAAAATATTTTAAACTTCATTCGTAATCTAGCATTGAAAACTTTATCAGGTAAAACCAGGAAAAATAAGGTATATTGTTTTTCAAATCACACAAAAGGTCAAGTAAGCTTGACCCTTCAAAAACAGTTAATGTCGGAATTTTTAAGACATTTAAATACGATTTACTGTTAAATACATATTTTTTATTCTATTTGGCTACCTACATGAAATTAGATATAAATCTACATTATATGAAAAGGTACTTACGTATTTTTCTCCTCTAGTAAAACCTGAAATTGACCTAACGTCGCATGGCATATAAAAATATTTATAATACTGAGAAGTTACTGTATTTTCAGATAGTTTTATTTAGTACAGTTCTAGAATGAAACTGAGAGTTAACAACCAAAGCGAACACTGTATACAAATTTAGAGAATGATTTTACGTAGGTAAGTAAATCGCCACAAAAGGTTTGTTTGCTCTTTGCACAGACATAATAACTATTGAATAACAGCGTCTAACAATAAAAATGCTGATTTGACTATAGGATAATGTCGGTCACACCTGAGTTTCTTTCACACATTGCGCTACTTCTTCCGAAGTTTCTCATTACCAAGTGGCTCAGGCAGAGCCCGAGGGTCGTTCTCTCTTGTGGACTCTTTCATTCTTCTTCGGCATCATCAAATCGCCCGCGGCGTCTGCATTTCACCGGCGAGACTGGCATTTTTATATTGCAATTATTCGTTGTGTGACATGATTTTATATATCCATCCAAGATGAATGGCAGTAGCGTCTAGAGCGTTCTCGGATTTTTTTAGTAGGAGTGAAACTTAATGGAATGTTAATCTTGTGTCGTTTGGGTTAGTTTTTTTTTTGTAACTTTGTTATAAATCAATCTAATTTTCTGTTTATATACTTAAAATGGCAGAAACATTGCTGTTTTAGCACTCACATTTCTCTTTTTTAAATAAATATAATATCTAACGCCTATAACTCCTATAAGTTATTCCTATAAATTATTATTTTTTTTATTTTAATACAGTGGCTCATAAATTGTTTAGGTGTATATGTAAGTACATATATTTTGATACATTATATAAAAGTCAGTATTTTATAATTTTTACTTATCTAATAAGTAAATTTTCTTCTAAATTAATATTTTTTTAATTCGGCTGCAATGTGACATATAACAATAAAAACTACAGCAGCTCTTTCGCTTAACTTTATTAACTAAGTCTTCATCAAAGTTCACTAAATAATTATGGACTCCTTAGTACATAAAGTTAAACATAAAAAAGAAGCACATTTTCAAAATCATTGAAAACATCATACGATGTTGATTTTACTAGAAAATGTTATAAAATTTTTCGCTTATATATACCATGAATAAACAAAAATGTCAAATTTGCCTCATTTTTTCTAGGCTAATTAAACAATTCACGGCATCAGTAGAAAATTCAGAGAGAAGGATGCAAGTTTGGCCTTAAAAAATATAAAGTGTGGGAATGAAATTTTTGATAATAACCTAAAATCTAAAGAAGATAATTGTTTATTTTTCGATTATGTAATAAGGGCATTCAACTCCACTTTTCAGTAGAATTATCTATTAAAACAAAAATTAAGCAGTTTAGATATTTTTAATCTCACGTGATGCTGCCATTTTTGAATTATATGATTTCAGAAATAGTAGTGACATGCCGTCTTTGCTTAACAAACAGTTCAGTTACCTACACACAGTTCAGTAGAAGTACCTACCTAAAATGATATTAAAATTATAGAATAAAATAAATCAATAAATCAACTATTATTACTCAGAAAATAATTTGAGATAGAAATTGTAATAAGTTCTGAATTTCAAAGACTAAATGGATAATATAAAAAAATAGATGAAGATAGACGCTTTATTCCATAACCTCTATCTTTTTCAGATTTGAACACATTATATTTTTTGGAATTACTTATAATGAATTTAAATGCTTACTATTATCATTTGATGTCAATTACACATTAAATCATTAGTTATTTTGACGCCATAGTAGGTAACGTAAAATAACATCATACAAGTAATGTTACAAAGAATGTAATTTTACACTTTCTGTGTATTTCACCTAAAATGTAATTTTACTAAGAAACAGGAAATACTACATAGTATTTTTAAGAAGAAAAAAATCCAGGTATTATTATTTTGTAATATTTTCAGTAAGAATATATTTTTTACATACTTAAATATTTTTCCAAGACAGCTTACGACATACTTACGTGAATGGAAAATAACATTAAATAAATTTAAGATTTATTAATGTACTAAATGACATTCTAAAAATATAAATTTCTGAATTATACCTAAAGATAATAATACAGAATATTATTTAAACCAAATAATTAAATAGCTTTCTCAAAATAATAGTACATACTCATACTCCTGAAACCCGTATAAAGCTTGTAATAATCTAAGACATCTTTAACTGTAAGGACTATGTAATTAAATAAAGAATTTGTACTTATCTAAGACAAATGAGATACATTTTCTTATTTCATAAAATTGGCTTTAAAATAATTAAGTATAAGAAAAAATATTCTTCATGTATTTCCTTGGAAAAGTTTTACTACGGTTTTCATTTATATTTGAAGATTTTTTTCTGAATGAAAATTTTGCCCTACTTCTCGTTCTCGCGTCCAAGTGCATTTTGAGGGGGAATCTTTGAACCATTTTGAGAGCAATTAAGAACATTAAACTGAAAACAAAATATAGTGTAAGTAAAACAATAAGATCAAGATTATTAAAACACAATATTCTGTTTTCCCGGCTGGTGATTGGTGTAATTTTTTACGAGATTTTATTTATATCTTATATATAAAATTCTCGTGTCACAATGTTCGTTCCCGTACTCCTTCGAAACGGCTTGACCGATTCTCATGAAATTTTGTGAGCATATTCAGTAGGTCTGAGAATCGGCCAACATCTATTTTTCATACCCCTAAATGTTAAGGGTGGTCCACCCCAATTTTTTTTTTTTTTTTTTGGACAAAATTTTCTGTTTTTATTTTTTCATGATTCAGCATTGAAAAATACATACAGTTCTAAATTTTCACCCTTATACGATCAACCCCTGATTTTTAATCGCGATTTTTATATTATTTTGTTCCATCCACAGTTCCACAAGATGGCAAAATAACGTTTGCCGGGTCAGCTAGTTTTTTATATAATCAGCGATCGCATTATCTCGAATGTATACCTAACGGTTTGTCATTGTGTTTTGTAAACAAATCATTAATGTTAGTGACGCTAAAATTTTTTGTTGACAATACCAACTGTGCAATGTTGGTTGCAGAAGCTTGGCGGTCACGTGGCTTGTAATCATGAATATCGATATTGTTCTCGAAAGAGAATTGAGAATATTGTTTTATTTATTATTTATATTTTATTTAATGTTTTATTACTTCTTTATGATTAATCTTATTAAGGTTATAGTTTGAAGAGGATATATCAGGTGTTCTCAAAGTTTAGTCATTTATTTTAACAGCTGGTAGAACTCTTAAAAATAAGTCGATTTACCAAAAAACGTTCATAGAATAGTTGCCAAATAAGGCAATTATTAACAATTATTTAAAAAAATTGAAATTTAAAAACTTTATAATACAAACTTGATATATTGTCATTTTCGACGACTGCGTTGTAAAAACATAAATGGTAACAATTTTGAACAATTTTTGTAGAACAGGATTTTTATAACTGTCTTCTGCAATTTTTATATAAACGATTTTTGGTAAATCGACTTTTTTACGAGTTCTACCAGCTGTTAAAATAAATGACTCATCTTTGAGAACACCCTGTAAAATATTATCCACATTCTGAAATACTGTTGTTTTATAATGTCATGTGTACAAAGTTAGTAAATAAAACTATATGTAATACCTAACTTCAAGGTCGTGTTTCCTGACTCATTTTAGACTAAGTCAGCAATCTAATATTACTTAGTTTTCGAGATACAGAATATTGAATTTAAAAAGAATATCAAAGAAATTTTTAAAAAATCTTGTTAGAAAGAATATATGTATATTATATTTATTATTTATGGAAAACCAGCCATTTTCGAATTACTATTTTATAACCAATAAACTTGTTACAGTGGTAAATAAACCTTAAACCCTAAACCTTAATTTTCCCAGAAAAACAGTTTCAATTATAACACTTCTGTATGTTATAATATATAACATCATTCATTGATATATAGCATTGCAGTCAAAGTTCTCTGTAAGCTGCGCGTGTGCTTGATTAAATAATTATGCTTTCAAATTAATGTTTTATTATGTTTACATTTAACGTAATTTATTCTTTTCGTATTTATTTGTAATTTCAGAAACAAAAAATAAACGTACAAAGGAAAGAAATAACATTATGATGTTCCTGGGTTCCTAAAAGTATATTCACCAGCCATTTACATTTCTATAGGTAAAAATTTACCAGTTATTCAAAATTTGCAAACTAAATAAACTTTTTTGACGACAAATTTCCAGAAAGACAGTTTCAATTATAACACTTCTGTATGTTATAATATCATTCATTGATACACAATATAGCATTGCAGTCAAAGTTCCCTCTAAGCTGCGCGGGTGCTTAATTAAATATGCTTTCAAATTAATGTTTTTTTATATTTTGTTTTAATAATACCATTTCTTTTGTTAAAAATTATTTTTTTGAAAATGTTTTATTATGTTTACATTTAACGTAATTTATTCTTCTCTTCGTATTTCTCTGTAATTGCAGAAACAAAAATTAAACGTACAAAATAAAGAAATAACATTATGATGTTCCTGGGTTCCTAAACGTATATTCACCAGCCATTTACATTTCTATAGGTACAAATTTACCAGTTGTTCAAAATTTGCAAACTATATACACTTTTTTGACGACGAATTTCCAGAAAAGCAGTTTCAATTATAACACTTCTGTATGTTACATATAATATCATTCATTGATTGATGATTGATTGAGCATTGCAGTCAAAATTCTCTGTAAGCTGCACGGGTGCGCAGCCGCACACTAATTTTTCGAAAGTTACGCAGCCGTTTTTGTATTCTGCGCACAATTTTTTTAAATTTCATTTTTGTTGGAATTATGTGTAGAACTAAAACACTGTAATAATTAAAAGATATTGTTTATTCACTTATTCAGATATCGCATGTATTCTGTGTAAAATCAGATTGAAAACTAAACTTCTCTCTTAAGCTTAGTGCTACAATAAACCTTTGTATTATTAGGCTATTGACTAGGTATGTCAAAAAAAAAGAGGGTACAAAGGAGCTACAACGTAACAGAAATTTTATTTTTTGATATGTTCAATTGACCCTAAAAAATGATAAAACCGCGGAGTGACACCTTTTAAAGGGGTGCATTTTTGAGAACGAAGTAAAAAGGTGGTATTTTCAGTTTTTTGAGTTTTACTCGAAAACTATGCATTTTTTCACTGTAGTTGTCAACAGAAAAGTAGCAAATTGAATTTCCAATCGAAATGATACCTTTAGAAGTCAAAAAATTTTATTTTTAACAAAAATATGCCCAAAAGACGAGTAAAAAACCGAAAATGCGTTTTTTTCTTTTTCGTTTTTGGCTCACAACTTTTTTCTGAGAGGAGTTAGGTATAGGCATTGCTTCACAGAAAAAGAGTTAATGTTTTTTCCTTTAAAATAAACGTTTATAAAAGTACCTACGACTAATAGAAACCGAGATACATTGGATCAAAGTTGGCTACTTTTTGGATTTTTGGCCAATTTATGCCCTTTTTGACGATTTTCATCTTATAACTTTTTTCTGTGATAATTTAGGTATATGTAATGCCATATTCAAATAAAAGCTGGTTTCAAGACCTTTAAAATGGTGCCTGGTGTAAGACGAAAATCGTCCAAAAAGGGCAAAAATTGGCGAAAAATCTAAAAAGTAGCCAACTTTGATTCAATGTATCTCGGTTTCTATTAGTCGTAGGTACTTTTATACAGACTTATTTTAAAGGAAAAAACATTAACTCTTTTTTTTCTGTGAAGCAATGCCTATATCTAACTCCTCTCAGAAAAAAGTTGTGGGCCAAAAACCAAAAAGAAAAAAACGCATTTTTTCGGGTTTTTTTACTCGTTTTTTCGGCATATTTTTGTTAAAAATATTTTTTTTGACTTCTCATTTCGATTGGAAATTCAATTTGCTACAACTTTTCTGGTGACAACTATAGTGAAAAAATGCATAGTTTTCGAGTAAAACTCAAAAAACTGAAAATACCACCTTTTTACTTCGTTCTCAAAAACGCACCCCTTTAAGGGGTAGCACTCCGCGGTTTTATCATTTTTTAGGGTCAATTGAACATATCAAACAATAAAATTTCTGTTACGTTGTAGTTCCTATCTAAAGAACATAATCAATAGCCTTTAATATAGGCCCTATATTGTTTATAAGCATTTTTAATTTATGGGCAAGAGCCGTTAAACATTCAGCTGAGAAATATAAACACATTAAAAGTAGGCATTGGTAAGAATGGGGATGGTTTTTGTATAAGTAACTTGAGTATATTTCAATAATTTTACAATTTTAAAACAGAATTGCATCAAAAATTGGTAAAAATCCAAATTTCACAAAAAAAAAGTAAAGTAAAAGATCAAAAAAATGTTTGAAATGTAAAAATCTTTTCTTGTTAGTGTTTTATTAAGTCAAAGACACTCACCCCACCCCCAATCGTTTTGAACATTTTTGCTCCCATATACATTTGTACCGCGCAGTCATTGAAAAAATTAGAGGGAACATTGATTGCAGTTCAGGATTCTCAACCTTTGAGTTTCGAAAAATATTTCAAACTTATGTTTAGATTTTGAACTACAATTTTTGGCAGGTGATTTACGCGTACGATTTTGGAAGAAAATTACTACTAAAAATGAAACGGACTCCACCCATCCGACGTAGAGCAATTTCTACTCCTCACATCCTCGCCGAAAGTATGTCAGTGTGTCGGGTGCGGTGCAAAAGTTCCTTCGAGACTCGGCATCTCGCGCTGAAGACTGCCAGCCGCTTCTGGAGCTGTTATTCACGTGAAGACCTCAGGTGTGTTGAGATGCGCGAGTGCGGTGACCGGATCCGGCGAGAGCGAGCCTCCCCCACGAGTCCGCGGCTGGTCCTTCGGAGGGTGCTGGTGCTCTCGGAGGGCAGGCAGTTCAGGGAGGCCGCGGCGGTGCTGCAGAAACTGGGGCACAATACCATCGCGGCTGTGGCTACCGAGTTGCCCCTGGATTTACTCGTCGAGGGGTTGCCCCATTCGGCTCAACTCTTGGAAACACTTTTCAATAAGTAAGTTGTTAATTAGTTGCAAACTAAATGTAAACAAATCAAATGTATACAACTCACTCAGATAGTAAGGGCAACATAAACATATTAATTTGTAGTACTAAGGCGATAAAAGGATAATATTTATGTTATACAGTCTATAGTTTATACTAAAGTATACCTACAGGCTGGTCCATTTTCGATGGGAATTCAGGGTATTTTAGAAACTACTAAAGATATGATAAATCTGACACCACGTTCTCGAGCTCGATTTTCATGGCAAACTCGACTGTCAGATGAGAAATTTGCTATCTTCATTTGTTTCCAAGTTACAGGGCGTTTTTCGTTATTGTGACACTTTTTAACATATCTGTATCTCAGCTATTAAATAAGTTAGAGTTAAAGTGAAAACTGCTCAAGACTAATTCTTTGGCGTAGAATTGAATGCCGGTAATAGATTTTTTAGTAGATCTTAAGATTTAGGAGTTATGACCAAAAGTTATATTTTTTTAAATGGAAATCGTAGCTGACCATGGCCTAAAAAAATAGAGATTTTTCCGCTTTTCAGCAATATATCACATGCTATAGTTATTTTCTTACTTTTACAAAAGTCATATCTGTTGTAAAAATATAACATTTATTTTAAATGCACAACATATACTCGTGTGATAATATAATATTAACGAAATTTTAGGAGATAGGTGGATAGGAACAAACGGGCCGATCAGATGGGAGCTAGGTTACCTGGCTTGAGTCCGTTGAACTTTTTTCTTTGGGGTTTTCTAAAAGACATTATATTTAAAATTCCTTTTAATAATATTTCAAATATACATTTAATGAATGCTACCCGAAGCGTTGCCAGAAAATGCGTGAAAAGTGTGAAGTTGATGGACGGTAATTTGAACATTTAGCTGTCATTTTTAAAAGTTTTTATTCATGTAGGTACTTACTATTGTTTAATTTACGTTTAATATCGTAACTTCAGTTGAAGTGGAATAAAAATTTGAAAACTCTGTCTTTTCTTATCTGTAATATATATTTTAAATAAACGTCATATTTTTACAACAGATATGAGTTTTGTAAAAGTAAGAATTATAGTTTTGTATGTATTTTCATAGCCAGCCATATTAAAATGTAAAAAGGATCGAATTTATATATAAAACACCCCGTATCTTCTGTGTTTGGAAAAATAACTATAGCATGTGGTATATTGCTGAAAAGCAAAAAAAAATCTCCATTTTTTTAGGTCATAACCAGCTACGATTTCCATTTAAAAAATTATAACTTTGGGTCATAACTCCGGAATCTTAAGACCTACTAAAAATCTAATACCGACATTCAATTCTACGCCAAAGAATTAGTCTTGAGCAGTTTTCACTTTAACTCTAACTTATTTAACAGCTGAGATACAGACATGTCCAAAAGTGTCACAATAACGAGAAACGCCCTGTAACTGAGAAACAAATGAAGATAGCAAATTTCTGATTTGACAGTCGAGTTTGCCATGAAAATCGAGCTCGAGAACGTGGTGTCAGATTTATCATATCTTTAGTAATTTCTGAGATACCCTGAAATCCCATCGAAAATGGACCAGCCTGCAGGGTAGTCTAGATTTTAGTTAAGAACTTCACTAGGTGGTTGAACAACCATTTTTGTTTTGTTTCAATATAAAAAGACGTTTCATTTTCGAGATACAAAATCTTGAAATTGAAGAAATATATAGGTATCGGATTTTCTCAAATATGTCTAAGAATATGTAACGTCAGTAATGAAACTTATTGGGTCAATGGTTATTTAATTAGTCCTAAGAATTCGCCAATAGGTATCAATAGCATTCGAAAACTTAAAATTTCGGCGAAAAATTAGATGAGCAGTTTTAATTTTCATTACCATTTCTAAGAAAAAAAAATACTTACTTCATTTACTTGAAGAAGAATTCGAATTCAACAAATTTGTCTAACAATTGAATACATTGCTATAAAACAAACATGATTTAAAATTTATGCTGTTTTATTTAACCCATTAAGTCCAAAAAATCATTTTAGGAGATGTGTATGTCCTTAGAAAATTAAGAATTTTTATGCCAATATTTTTAACTTTTAATAAATTATATAATATTTGAAAGAGTATATCATAAATTAGAAATTCCCATTTAGGTATTATTTTTATTAAACAAAGTAGATTTGATATTGTTTTCTAATTATGCAATGGCTTAGTAAGCTTATTTTAAAATCAAAAAGTCATATTTCTAAAACGACTCATTGTTCGAATAAGACAAAGAATTTTTTTGTTAAAGATTAGGAATGAAAAGCAGAGATATTTGGAACAATATGATATTTTTTTTAATTTCAACACCCTATATCTCGAAAATGAAACGTTCTGCGCCCCATGCTCATGAATCTTCTCGATGAAAATAATTCATTCTCTCAGCTGTTAAAGTTTGCCATGGACTTCCTGTATAGCACAATAAAATTTGTGAATTAGTTATGAATAAAATATGTATAAATGTCTAAAAATATATCACTATAAATAATACCACTAACGTAGTGGAAAAAATAATGTTTATATCTAAGAAATCTATAGTTGATATGATTTTTTTTAATTTTTTTGATTTTAATTTATATTTTTAATTTGTTATAAACGTTATTAAGTTAAAAATGTTCATCTGATGAAATCATTTAGGCTCTTTAACATCAATATACAGGGTGTCTCACGGTGACGGCCCATTAGAATTATTTCAGAGACATATTTCAATAATTTTACAATTTTAAAACAGAATTGCATCAAAAATTGGTAAAAATCCAAATTTCACAAAAAAAAAAGTAAAGTAAAAGATCAAAAAAATGTTTGAAATGTAAAAATCTTTTCTTGTTAGTGTTTTATTAAGTCAAAGACACTCACCCCACCCCCAATCGTTTTGAACATTTTTGCTCCCATATACATTTGTACCGCGCAGTCATTGAAAAAATTAGAGGGAACATTGATTGCAGTTCAGGATTCTCAACCTTTGAGTTTCGAAAAATATTTCAAACTTATGTTTAGATTTTGAACTACAATTTTTGGCAGGTGATTTACGCGTACGATTTTGGAAGAAAATTACTACTAAAAATGAAACGGACTCCACCCATCCGACGTAGAGCAATTTCTACTCCTCACATCCTCGCCGAAAGTATGTCAGTGTGTCGGGTGCGGTGCAAAAGTTCCTTCGAGACTCGGCATCTCGCGCTGAAGACTGCCAGCCGCTTCTGGAGCTGTTATTCACGTGAAGACCTCAGGTGTGTTGAGATGCGCGAGTGCGGTGACCGGATCCGGCGAGAGCGAGCCTCCCCCACGAGTCCGCGGCTGGTCCTTCGGAGGGTGCTGGTGCTCTCGGAGGGCAGGCAGTTCAGGGAGGCCGCGGCGGTGCTGCAGAAACTGGGGCACAATACCATCGCGGCTGTGGCTACCGAGTTGCCCCTGGATTTACTCGTCGAGGGGTTGCCCCATTCGGCTCAACTCTTGGAAACACTTTTCAATAAGTAAGTTGTTAATTAGTTGCAAACTAAATGTAAACAAATCAAATGTATACAACTCACTCAGATAGTAAGGGCAACATAAACATATTAATTTGTAGTACTAAGGCGATAAAAGGATAATATTTATGTAATACAGTCTATAGTTTATACTAAAGTATACCTACAGGCTGGTCCATTTTCGATGGGAATTCAGGGTATTTTAGAAACTACTAAAGATATGATAAATCTGACACCACGTTCTCGAGCTCGATTTTCATGGCAAACTCNGTCACTCTCCTGAGCCGGATTCTGTTCAAGCTCAGTAGATCATTCGCTCTTTCCTTCGAAGGATACTCCATGAACTCCTTAGAACGGCTATGTCCTGGCCTTGAAGTCCAGTATTTCCTGTGTTCTGTCTCAGTCCATTGACATTCAAAGTGGCTTAATTGCATACAGGGTGTTAGAAATTTAATGCCGAGTTTAGTTACCTTCAAACCTTCATAAGTCGGTTTTTTAAATGGAACACCCTGTATGTTTTTCTATATTCTGATACACAATTTTATTCTTTTTGGAACGGTATCACGGTTTGTGTAATCACCTAAAATCATGTAATTTCTTGCGAGGATAGCTGTGGAATTTTTAGCAAAAATTCAAAACAAATAACTAAACTGTCAATTTATTGTTAGTCTCTCGCAGTGGCAGTTTAATTTAGTGTTTATAAGAAATGGAAAACAATACATCTTCAAATTCTGATATTTTGAATTTATTATTAATTTACGGACCTTGCAATGGGATTATAAGCAGAACATGTACAGTTTTTAATGAGACATATCAAAATTTGCCACTAATGAGCAAAAAAAAGTTAAGAAAAATTTCAGCAAATCAACTAGAGTATGGTGGATTTTGTGCAGAAAGAATTTTACCGAAACCAATAACTTCAAATGAAGATAATGTAATAAATGTGCTAGCCTATTTCAATGTTCATCCAGAATCCTCAACTTGTGCCGCAGAGTATGATTTAGGCATTTCACGAGCGTCCATTCACAGGATGTTAAGAATTAATGATATGCATCCATACAAATTTAAGCTACTTTCTACTCGTCATCCGGGTGACACCGCGCAACGTGTACAATTTTGTGAAACCAAGAAGATCCACAATTTTTGCAACATATATGGACCGACGAGTCAAAATTTATTTACGAGAGAAGGTATTTTTTAATAGACATATTACTCATTTGTGGTTATCTGAAAATCCTCATATTATCCGGGAAAGAAACTTTCAAAATAAATTTAGCATAAATGTTTTTTGTCTAATTAAAGATAACCAAATTTCTTACCATATCTACGAACAAAATTTAAATGCCAACAGATATCTCAATATTTTGCAAACGGTTGTGGCAGGTTTTCTAGATGATATACCTTTAGACCAACTAAGGAAGTGTTGGTATCAATTAGACGGGGTTCCACCTCACTGTCACAATCAAATCGATCAACAGCTGACTGAAATGTTTGAAGATAGATGGATGAGACGCCTAGGGCCGTGGAATTAGATAGTGTGGTCTCCCGACCTCACTCCATTAGATTTTTATGTTTGTGAGTAATAAAGCAAAAAGTTTATTCTACACCCGTTGCTTCAAAAGAGGATTTTATTGCTCAAATACGAAAAGCGTTCCATGAACTGCCTGCAGCTGAAATAGCAATCTCTAGAATCCACAAGTGCTTATCTGTTAATGGGGGTCTTAAAAAAGTCATAAATGTTCAATATTAACACTTATGACTTTTTTAAGTAATTTTTTTTATCTTAGTGCATTATTATTATCAACATACATAATTAAAACTGTGTATTAATAAGTTGATTTTTTAGAATTCTTCTTAACTTTATTCTGCCCATTGGTGGAAAATTGGGATATGTCTCATTAAAAACTGTAAATGTTCTGCTTAGAATCCCATTGCAACGTCTGTGAATAAATAATAATAAATAACTGGTGACAGTTTAGTTGTTTGTTTTGAAGTTTTGCTAAAAATTCCACAGCTATCCTCGCAAGAAATCACATGATTTTAGGTGATTACACAAAAAATAGTAGATAACTTAAAAACTAGAAGAGATAGGTATAGAGAACCGTGATACCGTTCCAAACAGAATAAAATTGTGTATCAGAATATAGATAAATATACAGGGTGTTCCATTAAAAAAAAACCGACTTATGAAGGTTTGAAGTTAACTATCCTTGGCATTAAATTTCTAACACCCTGCATGCAATTAAGCCACTTTGAAAGTATGGATGGGAAGTTTAGGAGTCTAGCTATCCTCCCTATAAATATTGTTGCTTTATCTCTCTTACTATAAAATACACATGGTTTGAAGCTAGTCACTGTTTCTGTCCATTTTTTTGAAAAAAATTAAATATCTCGAAAACGGTTAATTTTAGGAATAGGGAAACTTCATAAACGTCCACCTAAAATAACACGTAGAATCCAAAATTGCAATAATATATAGGGTGTTCCATTTAAAATAAGCAAGTTGAGGGCGACTTCCGGTATAACCAGAAGTGGTACGTAGGCGCCATTATTTTAGTTGAGAAGGGCATGCCCAAAAACACAATATCCCAAATTTTTAAAATTCAAATCGAAGTAGTCTCTGAAATAAGTCTAATGGGCCGTCACCGCGAGACACCCTGTATAGGTATGTTAAAAAGCAACTTCAAATTGATTATATTCTAAGAAACAACTGCTTTGCGGACTAGGGTTGGGCAGGATTTTAGTCCACAGAGTAGTTAGTTCCTACAATAGCATTAATTGTCTCTTGTCTCTTTGCATAATGATGAAGGACATACAGTGTAGGAAAGTACCGATGGTCTATCAGAAATTACGTGAGAGCGATAAAGTAAGCCATAGAAATCCATGTGATAGACAAGGATGGCTATAATGAACGCGTCTAATAGTCAACGCCTATTTCGCCCTTCCACAAATAAGAAGTGGATCTTACGCTCTCACGTAACTTCTGATAGACCATCGGTACTTTCCTACACTGTATATAATTTCATCGGATGAAAATTTTACGAAAACTTTTAGAATTGGGTTGAATTAGAGTAATACCTTTTGATATGTTCAATTAATTGTTTCTTTTACAAATTACATTCGTTTCGTATAGTATAGGTATTGTGGCAAATACAATTATTTATTTTGTTATTACTTTGAGATACCCAAAGAAATACCAGATACGAAATTCGAAATACCAAAGAAACATGTTCAATTAAAAATGAATTTGATGATTTTGAAATAAACAGGGAGACACATGAAAGTGTTCAAAAAGTGACTGTTTTTTAAATGGAATACCTGATATATCTTTAAGTATTTGAATCTTTAAAATATCTTTAGGAAAAAAATGTCCATAATCAAAATTTAATCATTCCACAAAGGAAATACATTAGTACTAAGATTAGTCCCCCTTCCTCTCTCTTTATTGGTAGGACGAAGGGTTACTTTGAAATATTAAATAGGAACCCCTATTTTTTATTACAGATTCGGATTCTACGACTAGATGTACGTAGGATTTGTCTGAAACGTTTTTTTCTGTCCATGATAGATGGCGCGGTAATCGACAAAATTCAATTTTTCTCAGTTGCTCTACTGTGAACCTGTGCATACGATTTTGCAATACGTTTGCAAAAATAAACATGTTTTCACTGTAAATAATCAAAATTAGTTCTAAAACAAATTTCTTTTCTCAAATTTTCAGTTACTGAAAAATAATTTGTCAAGTAACTACTAGGTACCTACTATCGTGACCCAGGAACAGGTGTCCTTTTTGGGATACTTACTCAACATGATTTTCTTCACCTATGACTTAATTAATTAATGTTTTTTATATTTTGTTTTAAAAACATCATTTCTTTTGTTAAAAATGATTTTTATAACAATGCTTTATTATGTTTACATTTAACGTTATTTCTTCTGTTCGTATTTTTTCGTAATTGCAGAATCATAAAATAAACGTACAAAAGAAAGAAATAACATTAACATGTTCCTAGTTTCCTAAAAGTATATTCACCAGCCATTTACATTTCTATAGGTAACAATTTCTCAGTTATTCAAAATTTGCAAACTGAATAAACTTTTTTGAGGATGAAAATCGAATATTTACATAAAACATGGTATTTTTTATTGCAAATGTACTGCACAATTGTATGCATAGGTTCGAAAAAAATCCCACGTACTTTTAACCACAGATTCCGAATCTGCAATCTATTTCCGAGTTACCTCCCGCCACATCTACAAGGAGAAAGGGAAAGGCACTAATTCTCTGTGGAATAATTAAACTGCAATTATGAAAAAATTTTTCGTAGAGTGCTTTTTGTTGGACATATTTGAAAGTTTAAGGTTAAAAAAATCACCCGTTGTAAGCACAAATTGTTTTACATTTGGAGCCATAGAAAATGCTGATACTTAGAACAAATACATTATGTGAAATAGGTATGATTTATTTCGTACGAAAGTAGAAAGTGTTGTCTCTTGATATACTTGCGTACATTAAAATACCTCAAATTACATTTGTTTTTCAAATATATCTAGATATTCCTTTATTTTCGCTAATCTAATTTATAATTATTTTTAAAGGAGGTTCTATGGAAATTAATATGAAAATATAACGAAAATGCTTTAAAATTATATTAAATTCGAAAAATACTTTTAATCTTGTTATGTTTTTTTTTTGTATTTGATTTTATTTCCATCACCAAATTCAAATACGATAAATTTCATTTACAGAAATTAAATTTTTGACCACTAAGTTTCTATTCATCACTCCGTATATTTGAATGAGTGAATTGAGTGTGATATTTGAATTCCAAAATATATTTTTTGTGCCTCTTGGGTTAAAAGTTCTGTTTTAGCCCTAATCCCATGAAGTCAATGTCACTTTTATCCTTCACGATATATAGATATCCAAATAAATAGATTATTATTCATCTAATTGGTATACCATAGAATCTATGGTATACCAATTAGAACTAGTAAACTCAAAACCTGTCCTTGTTCGGTGACCCTACTGAGGAATGATCTCACCTCTTTACTAGATACTGCAGGTGCAGGTAATGCAACTGAATACGGGACGAGACTGTAGTCTGCAGAGTAGTTATTTGCTACAACAACATTAGTTAAAATACTATTTGATAGTTGTTAGGGTACATAAAATTTTAATTAATAATTAATTGTGACTATTTCAGATCATAAGTTAAAGTGACTTTTAATTAAAGGATACGCGTTCCTTGGCATATAACATAATAAATTAGGGTTATAATAATTAAATCTAAATTAAAATTATTTACGCTCAAGTACTGACGTCGAATACCTAGAGAGCAATTAGTTCTAACAGGTTTCCGTTACATTCTTAAGCTTATCAACAAGACTCGAATAATGCACCTTGTCTAAAGTTTTAATAGAATCGGTATTGCCCAATACACCCAAAATAATCTCTAAGCGTACAAACAAACTTACAAATAATATAGTTAAAAGTAAATTATCTAAATATAACAAAAATAAATATATATGTGAAAGCTATTTAGGTGTTTTTCCTTCTTCCTTTGACAATTTTTTAAAATCCACATTTTTTTTCTGACAAATCAGTAAACATATCTATTTTACGACAACAATATAATTTACAAATTCTCAGTAAAACTGTAAATTCATAAAAGCATCACTAAAACTTAACAAACTTCTTTTTCCTAAATGACCTAATTTTACTGAAGTCTAGAAAAAAAAAACGCTTAATATAATAAAGTATTTCTATTTATTCGAGAATGTGAGACATAAGCTTGAAGTTCGAGTAACCCTAAAAACAATAATGATGCATGCAAATGAGTTAAACAAGTCCGTGGCTATATACCTTATGTCATTTCGACGATAATACCGTTGTTATTATTGTAACTGGAAAAAAAGTAACATTTTATAAATTGCCCAACGGAAAAAGGAGACAAAGATACTATTATTACCACATTTCTCAATGACAATATGAACACTTTAGAGTTAAGTATCTTTATATACACTTCTGCTTGATTTGAATAGCTAAGAACATGTGAATCTAGTAAACAACTAACAAATAATTACAGACAATAGAACACAAGTGTAACGTAACGTAAAAAAATCTTATCAGTCAGTGTTCTTCGAAACCCAAAATCTAGATATGCAAAAGATATCTAACCTTACAGACAATATTTCTAACTGTTAACATGCCCTAGCAAGGTCACTAAAAGGCGTAGGTTGCCTACATACTTTGACCCTGAGCTGTTCAATGGCATAGCAGCATTTCTAGGGCGAGAAAACGTAATCGGCATTATAATTTGATTTTTATGATTTAGCTCAATATTAGTTATTTTAATTATTAAACATTTTAATCGTTTTTACATGGGTAGATACAGAGCATTCATAAATGTTTACAATTCACTTGGCCAATAATTTTATTTCAAACAGTAATTTTAGTTCCTTTATGTTGGCCATTATATTTCGGTAAAATTAAAAATATTAAAACAGATCAAATTTATACCTGTTGATTTTAATTCATTTGCAGCCAGTTCATTATCCTTGTTCAACATATACAGGGTGGTCCAAATTTTATGTAGGAAACAGATAGATCTTTTTAAAATAATAGGTGTTTTCCTTATAAACATAGGTCTGGAATGGCCTCGTTTTAGAGATACAGGGTGTTGAAGTTGTTAAAAAATATATATTTTTGGTTTATATCTCCGGAATCCATCGACCGATTTCAATAAATTTTAGTACTGATAATATATGATAGTAGGCGTTATATTCCCTAAAATATGAGCTCTAAAGATGCAACCAGTGGTGTAGAACTGGACAGAGTCACCCCCTTTTTTATAAAAAAAAACCTACGCCACTGTATTTTTTACAAGCTATTGTAACGAATTTATATTCTAATGCACAAAGTACGTAAAAAAGGTAACTTGAATTTTTTTCCTAAAGTTCACTGTTCTCAAGTTATTCATACCAATACAATCCCCTTGTGGCAGACACTTCTAACCATAATATTACAAGAATATTAATGTTTATGCTTAAAAGTAAATGCAATTTGTAAGCACATCAACAAAATTCTTTACACTCATCGCTTTCATCTTTTTGGATTAAAACAATGTTTGGAAAATCACGACAAAGGAATGAAAGGCACAGAAATGAAATTTTAAAAGCATTTGACGACCATCCTCGGCTAAGTACACGAAGAACGTCTCGGCAACTTGGGATGAGTAAATCGAAAATTTGAAAAGTTCTACGTAAGGATGGCAGAAATCCGTACCATTTACAACCTGTGCAAAATTTACTTCCGGGAGTTGTAGAGAGACGCCTGAATTTTTATCAATGGTTGTTTGAATTCTTACTAGAAATACTTTGGACCGATGAGGCTACGTTCACAAGGCGAGGGGTAGTGAATTTTCACAATCTGGATATTTGGTCACAAGAAAATCCCCATGAAATTCGGAGTAATTTCTAAACTTTCTAGAAAACCATCTTCTATTTGAATTATTAAAGGATGTTCCATTAAATATACGACAAAATAGCTGAATACAAATGGATGGTGCTCCTGCGCATTTTAGAAGAATAATTAAGAATGGCTTAATGAAAATTATATGAGATGATGGATAGGTAGAAGACCAAATGCCAATGTCAACCATAATGGTGCAGAGGGTCCAGTGTCTTGGCCAGCCAGATCGCCAGATCTAAACTCCCTGGACTTCTATGTTTGGGGTAACCTACCTGAAAAGTTTACTCCAATAGATACTAGACCACAACTACTGCAGCGAATAGATGACGGGTGTAATGAATTAAAAGAAAACCACCACATGATATTAGCTTCAATTAGTTCCATTTTAAACAATTGCTGTAAATATGTAACGTTAATTTTGTTTCTGTGTTTAGTTGTTTTTACTTGGTAAATGAATTTGTATTATTATTTTGATTTAAATTATTCTTATTTGTAAAGATAATGCCTCTAGGGAAACTAAAACACCACCAGTAATGTGGAAAGAATTTTGTTGATGTGCTTACAAATTGCACTTTTAAACATAAACATAAATATTTTTGTAATATTATGATTTGAAGTGTCTGCCACAAGGGGATTGTTTTGTATGAATAACTTGAAAATGGTGAACCTTAGGGAAAAAATTCAAGTCACGCTTTTTACGTATTTAGTGCATTAGAATATAAATCCGTTCCAATAACTTGAAAAAAAATACAGTGGCGTAGGTTTTTTTATAAACAGATGGTGACCTCTGTCCAGTTGTACACCACTGGTTAAACCTTTAGAGCTCATATTTTAGGGAATGCAACGCCTACTATCGTATATTATCTGTACCAAATTTTATTGAGATCGGTTAATAGATTCCTGAGATATAAACAAAGAATATATTTTTTTAACAACTTATACACCCTGTATCTCTAAAACGAGGCCGTTCCAGACCTATGTTTATAAGGCAAACTCCTATTATTTTAAAGAGATCTATCTGTCCTCGAAGTTTCCTGCATAAAATTCGGACCACCCTGTATGTACCTTCAAAGTATTTTTATAAAAACTCTTACTCCAAATTTTTTTGCTAGCAAAATTAAAAACATATTTTCAATAGCACCTTCCAATCCACTTTTCTTAACTGAGAATGTTTCGAAAACCTGAGAAAGCTAATGGATTTGTCTTTTTCCCACTTTACTGTTCAAGTATCCACACTACAAATTGGTCCTCCAGAATTACAACTTAACGTAGGTAGTTTTAGATAAAAGTATGAGCTCAATAGTACTTAAAGAACAATTTAACAGTAAAAAAAACATCAAGAACAACAATTCCTATGATGCACGACACAGGGAAACTCCAAAAGTATAGATCAAAACTGAAATTTAGTACATTTATTTGAATGCATAACAATGATTTATGTTGATGTTATACGATTTATAACACCAATGACGTTACTCATAAGTCTATGGACGGAAGTGGTGCGAAGGGGATCAGCAATTTGTAGGCAACTTACTCATTTTAGGGACCTTGGCTCCAAGTATTGTAGCATTGATTGCATTGTTCTATTAAATAACTAATAATGAATAATTACCCAAAATAAAAACTAAAAATTATATGTCCAAACACACGTACATATTTGATATATTGAAATTGTTAAATAATGTATGTAATATGTCACAAAAATATCTTGTACTTTTTTATGCCCCTTGACAAAAATAAACACGTAAAATACTACTACCGAGATCTTCCTATTTATACATATATTTTACTGAAAGTTGTTTCTGCCGGCATCCTCCTTGTGAATAGAATTAATAAATATTAATAAGACAAAATTATGTATGGAAACCACAAAACTTTTGGAAAAATTGTCATTACCAACGTAATTACATCATGTATCGACATAAATATATACACTGAGCTCGTAAAGCTCTATACACTGAGCTGAATACTATTATTCACAATCATGAAACAATGAACTTTGTAATACACTCATTTTTAAATAGTAACTTCAAAGCTCTGAATCTTCTAAATTAAAAGATACATTTTTAGATTTTAGAGTTTCACAAAACGTCTACCATCGCTTGTTACTTAAAAATAAGATAAATACATTCTGAAAGCATGGGTTCGTTCATTCAGGGGTGTATTTTCTCAATTATTGTATCATAAAACATAAAAAACACCACAGAAATGAGACAACCCCCAAATCCAAAAGCCAAAGGCTTGTGCGGAAGGGGGCTACACTTGAAAAAACGCGGACAAACACCCATTATCCATCGACATTGCCAGTGCCGACACCGGTGATCGAATCCGGACCAGAGTAGGAAGCCTAGCTGAGAAATGCTTGCCACCGCACTCTCGACCGACTGCGCTACCGTGGCGATGAAAGTATATATTAAATTAAAAAAAAGTTTTAACACACGATATAGTAGAAACAAGAAATAACAGCAGATCCACATAGATAGAAACGTTTGTCTTATATTTAGATGACAAATCTCCATATTAAGCTAGGCCACACACTGAAGACACAACCCAATTGATGCAGAAACATTTGTGGCGTAACAATTAATTGTTTTACCGCATTTAGAGCACGAGTCCGCACACCAAGATCGCAACGACGGGGCATGGCGTCAGATGGAAATATGTCCTCTTTGGATAAAGACGATATATTGCTTTTGCAAATAATTTGAAGAAGACGCCTCCAACGCCAACGCCGTCAATACTGAGTTTAACCATATAATATGAGATGTAATAATGTTGCAGTGGCCCAAGAGTTAAATAAACATCGGAAAATATTCTACTTATATTATAGAATAAATCAAGAAACATTTAAATTATTAGCCCGTTTAATTGAACCGAATATAAGGAAACAGAATAAAAATTATAGGGAGGTAATAACAGTTGATTATGATTGTAAATAATCGGGTTCTTCTCAATTTCTTTTCTAAAATTTATATGAAAATCGAAATCGTCATTCATATTCCACGAAACACTGCGAACTGCAATACATCAAGAGTCAGAGTAGAGATCGGACTGGTTTGTTTATAAAACACACGCGGTTAGCGTGCGTCTTAATACATTTGCTGCGAGCATTTGTTTCCTCGATCTGCGCGCTTACATTCAAATGTAGGTATTGGTTCGTTTTACGTACTACAATTGCGGTGAATGCAAAATGCGGGTATGCGATGTGGTATGTTGTGTGTATCTTCGGTGTGTCGCCAGGCTTACTCGTGTATACTTATTACCTACATACAGCAATTTTCTACATTTCGACTACACCTACAGCTTTGTCATATCACAAGGAGTCAGTGGCGGCGCGTGAACATTGATTGAATGTGTTCCGCTTAGGGTTGTTACATTTGTTGAATTGAATTCCGGGATATTAAGTGTCCGGAGTCTCTAAATGGCGCCGCAGGCGAAACATTTTAAAATTTTCAAGGTCACGCGTTTTCCTGGCACTTCTGAATTTCAAGGAACAATAAATTTATAAAAAAAATATAGATTTTCACAAGAATGATTTTTGAAATTGATACCTTTTTGAAATATCTATTTACGAATTACCTACTGATGGTATAAATAAATTGAAATAAACTTAATATATTTTATTAAATTATTGAATATTGTTTATAAACAAAAAAATCGTTTGTGAAATTTACCAACGATTCAACGAATTTTAATTTTCCTCGGCGTGTTATGATTTTTTCTTTATCTTTTTTATATATATATGTACATTATATTATATTCCGGGGGTTATACGTGCAAATTCGAAATCCGGGACCATACAGCTAATTCCCGGTACAATCACAGAAAATCCCGGTCATACCTATGTTCTTTTAATATGTCGTCAAGATCTGCACTAAAATTTATGAGTCCACGAAACACATCAGGGTTGTCCGAATTTTCTGTCTCGTCGTGTCCGCGAAGTGCTAATTCGAAAGCTCCGCAAAATTTTATGCAATCTATGATTTTAGATAATACATATCGATTTTTCATTACCTGGTCATTGTGTTTCCGTATATTATCCCAATATGCAGAATTTAACTGACTTCTTATGTTTATTTTACCTAAAGACTTAATGACTTAAATCTTTCACACTGTATATTGTCCATGCTTTATCCCCACCGAAAAGTAAGCACGGAAAACAAAACAGTGAATTTTTTAAATCACACCCGCACACCCACTCTGCTTTTGTGTATAACATTATTGTTTTTTTATAACTTTTACTTCTTTTATTTTTAATTTATCCTCATATGGCAGAGAACAAAATAAAGTTTTTTTTTAAACGAAACGCTATTCATTTTAATAACTATAATATCCGTAGACGCCTAAACGAAAGTATTCACACGTGCCGCTCGCATAAATAAACCACCACATACCACGTACGAAATATTACTGCATTTACTGCAGCGCAGTGGCTGTCGCTATTGCAGCCGCAAAAGCCCCTATCTTCGTGTACTGAGTCACGTGCCTGATTAGCCAATAAAAACAAAGGACGCATCTAATTGTTCGCTGTCCACACATTTTGCATATGAGGTTGCGTATATTAAGGAGCGTAGCTCGCGCAATAAATAATAATATAAGCTCCTAGATTTATTTTAGCGCGAGTACATTTGGATTCTTTAAATATTTTGTTGATATTTAATATGATTAAATACATAAAATTTTATGTGTTCTGCAGCTCCGCAGCCCTTATGGTAAAACCGCCACTGCAAGGAGTGCATTTTTGTGTGTTTATAATCCTTAATGTGTCTAAAATCCTTACACGAACTATTTTAAGATATAGATATGATTCCTTAAAAATAAATAAATTTACATGATGTTTTAGCAGTGGCTGTGGCTGTTCTCATTATAATAAAATATCTACATATGTTTAATTTAATCAGTTTCGCCAACTTTGACTTTAATATTTAGTCCATTCGGCAGAGGCCGAAAAGTTACTGTTGGTGACATTTCCTTGATAACTCGGAAATAACTACACAGGAATACTTTAAATGATGAATACAATAACAGGCTAATTTGCTGGCAAAGTATTTTATCAGGAAAAAAAATTATTAACAATTTAATCGTGAAAAAAATTTTTTTTAGTAGTTTTCTTTAAATAACTCAGCTGGATGACTTTGTACGAAAAAATGCTTAGGACTAGATTTTGTTCGTAATAGAAATAGCTACAAAATGGCGGTGGTCCGATTACGATATTTGCAATAACAAAGCCGTGAGATTGAAAAAACGGTATACAGCGTTAATTTTTTAAAGTTGCTGTAAAAATGTCAATTATAAACAAAAAGTGATAAAAGTTTCGAAAACTATAGTTCAATATATATATACAATAATGACGCTAAAGCCGAAAATCAGGAAAGCAAAACTTTTTGTTCTATAAGGTGTTATACATTCATCGGCTTCTGTTTTTTCAATCTCACGGCTTTGTTATTACAAATTTCGTAATCGGACCACCGCCATTTTGTAGCTATTTTTATTACGAACAAAATCATGTCCTTAGCATTTTTTCGTACAAAGTCATCCCGCGCTGAGTTATTTAAAGAAAACTACTAAAAAAATTTTTTCACTAAATTGTTAATAACTTTTTTTCCTGATAAAATACTTTGTCAGCAAATTAGCCTGTTATTGTACTCATCATTTAAAGTAGGCCTGTGTAGTTATTTCCGGGTTATTAAGGTTTGACACAGGCCGAATCTGTACCAACTGGACTAATTGTGAATTATATAAAAATTAAATTGTATAGTACTATCACTTTTCACTTTGTTTAAAATATTTGTTTTTACTTCCTTTACGAGTAATCTAAAAGGTAGCGTGATAGTTGCTGAAAGACGCCTATTAGACTGCTTCTTTAAACCGTAAGCATACTAATTAGGAAATTAATGAAATATGTTAATTAATGTATCTATATATTACGATATCATGTAGGTACCTATCTTGGGTTTCTAATTTAATATTTCTATAAAGTAGGTCAAGTAAATAAAATGTACCATATTCCTTTAAAGTTGTGAAATATTATTTAACGTCGATGTTGCTAGAAGTAAATGTTTATATCAATTTTTCACGAGGAGTAAAAAAGTCATAGAAAACTCACCTGACAGAAGAAAATCTTATTTATTATTCTGGTTGTATTTATTGTTAGTACTTGATCTAAATGCGTAAATTAGATAATTACTCCAATTTTAGTAAATTACTTAAGAATGATATATTATGTATTTCAACATATTATATCTAAGTACGATTGTATTAATAATTGATGTTAATATTATGTGCTAAAGAGCATGGAAGAAAATGTGTGCAAGATTTATTGAATATTTTGATTCAACAATTTAAAGAGGGGTCTGCAGTAAAATTTATATATCCACGGAAAGATTTACATAAAATAATCATAATTATCAGCGAACATCCTTAAAAACTTTCGAGAATGCACTTTTGCTTTTTATTGTATGACCCACAAATAGCGGGAAGAAAGCATTTTGGAGAGATCTTAATAAAAAAAGCATTTCTGCTTGAGATAACCGCGAAAGGAAAATTAATTAGTTAAAGATCAAGGTAAGAAATTTTACCTCACTACCAACCAGTTTGAATATCGAATAATCATTAATCAGTGTTAAGATATATCCTACTTGTACTAAGCAATTTGCTATATTCTCTTGATGAGAAGTAATTGCTATGAACCAAATTCTACTCATATAACAAAATATTAAATCAAAATAGAAAGTATTTGCAGTTCTTGAGATTTGTTCGCTCGGATATGAAATGAAATGTCGGTCGGTGGCCTAGTGGTTCCAGGCGTCTATACTTGAATCGATGAATGCCACTGTCGTTTGTTCGATCCCCGAGGCCGTAACACCGTAGATCAGCTATATTCGTAGAGAGGAATTAGGCACCCTCTCTGCGGGTATGGGAAGAACGTTGGCTTGAGTCAATGCGAGAGATTGATACCGGTCGGCGTTAACCAACGTAAGTTGTTCCTGGACGCATATGCCCTCTACTGAATAATAATATGCCGCCCACTCCCCTGCACAAGTCTACGACTTCTGGTTAATCCTTACGATTAGAGGAGGGTAAAGATATTATTATTAATATATGAAAATTATATGAAACTAGTTACGAAAATTCTGACACTTTTATAGTTTTAAATACAAATTTACCCCTTACTCTATGTACCTTGGAAAGCTTAGTTTTCTTGCAAAGTTCACTTCTAGGCACTTAAATATCGGCAGACTTATATAGCCAAATTGTAGACGTTCACCAACTATCAACTGAAAAGAAGAGTGGTACCACACAGAATAATATTTATTAGAATTAAGAACTAAATTATTAAAGTTTTTTGAAAATAATTCTCACTTATGATTAGAAACTGAACCTTTGATTATATTTCTTAGTTTTCGCTAATAGTAAGATTAGTGAGCCAAATGTGTCCATAACAGATCATCGTCATATCAGTTTCAATCTGGAGGTGAGTATATATATATATATCCCCAAAACGTATAGTATGGGAACTTGGGTTCAATCCAAGACCAATGGCTTGGGGTTCACTTAAAAAGAGACTCTCCGATGTTCTGGAATCGATAATTATCTAGAATAGATCACCGAAGTACATATGACTAGAGTTACTAGATTAAGTTAGCTTAAAGTCTAGTAGTTGATCTCGACCCTACAAGCGAAACACAAATAAACAAAAAAGCTCTATAACAAGACCGACCCTACAAAATTATATTCTGGTTGAGGCCAATATAAAAACCATCAACGTTATTTCGATAGCTTTGTACAGCAAAGCTAACGGCTGTGAAAGCAATTTGGTGAGAGTACTGAAGACTTTCCTGCAACATCAAGAATTTACAAAAAAAAAATTAAAAGAAATCACGAATTCAGAATAAATGCTCAGGCTTTCCGATGGTACATACTGGTCAAAATCGTCAAAAAGGTACTGATACACCTAATTGATTATTATTATTTCAATGGATCCGTCTTAAACGGTTATACTTACCAACCTTAGATATCTTTCTACATAGAGGCTTCAGCTATGGATTAGAAGAGGGCGTCTAAGGTTATTACTGATTAGAAAATTAAAAGGGTGAGTCACATATATACTCCTTTCAAAAATTTCAAAAATTCGAAAATGAATGGTATTTTTCCGGTTCTGCTGGTTAAACATATCGTCATCTGCTATTAGCCACATTAAGTAGAGTATCTCCAAACCCTTCAAGAAAAGCAAAATTAGTTTTCATTCTAAAGGCACGAATAGACTGTTTAGCAATACTTGTTGCAATTATCTGTCGGGCAAGTCCAGTGAGTTCTATCTTTCGCAAGTTCTCACATTGTTGTTTCCATTGTTGGCAATTTTACTTGTGCCAGCGTTTTTTTGGTGAACGCTTCATAAACCTTTTCATATTATAATAAGGCGCCTATAAGGTGTATTCACTATTCGTATGGCAGCGGCTCTGTTAGATTTATGTGATGTTATACTAAAAAAAAAGAATAGAAACCGAACCTGTTTACTGAAAGACTGAATACTAAGGAGTGCAACTTATGGTGCCAACAATAATTTGCTTAAAGATCTTAAGTTACGTTACTATTTGAAACAAGTCTTCTGAATCGCTCGACGACAGCGACTATACGTAATTTGTGAACTATACTGCTTTGGAAGCAGGCGGTACCCGATCGTCGCCAAAGCCAATCGCCGTCGCAAATCACGGCCGCTCCGACGGAAATGTTTACGTACTTTTACGTTTACGCAGTTGCAAGCGATCGTCGCCAAGCCGCGATCGATGATCACAGCTGCTCCGAGCGAAATGTACCTTTAAAGTCTAATATGCACAACAGTTCAGAAATTTTATCTCTAAGTCAGTGGTGGATATTGAAGAACTTTTGTCGAAAGCGGAAAAGCTATCCATAAACAATAACCCATCTACGTACATACCTCAGTTTTACTTACTGAACGTCTAATAGTAATATTATGTTTTCTTGCGACTGGTCAATTTTTTAACGGCCAGTCTATACAGTGCTAGTTGTAACTTTATTTAAATAATATTTTATACATATAGTCCTAGTCCTTTTTCAATCCAAAGATGACTAAAAAACGACGTTCATAAACGAGTTAATATGTACATTAAATAAAACCAAAACTAGAACAGAAATCTGATAGTATGATATCTGATACCAAATAAAGCTAATTTCACAGGTGATTCATACCAGTCGTTAATTTATCTCTTCAGAATTCTACCTTGCCAATTGGGTAGATTTATTCCAAGTATTCTTCTCGTCGGACATATTAAACTGCACTGTTGCTGTCGAAATATCGAAATAAACTGGATGTAAAGTAATAATCGTGAATTATGCAGGTTTAAATGGGCAAGAAAGAGTGTAGCGTGACATTGAGTAGTGTACCAAATTTGAAAAAAATATATTGTAACACCATCCAAAGGGCAGCTGATGGACGTTGTCTATCTTTCACCTTATTAGGTGAATGGGCTGTGTTTCCTAACCGTCAAATTTATACTACTCTCAATGATACCACGATTAGGATAACTGTGGGTCGGGAATGCAGTACTTTCGCCTCTGTTTGGCGTCTTTTCCTCGACGGTTTCCTTGGAGTACTTAATGAAAGGGAAATCTTTACGTAGGCGGATGACCTTATTATATTTATTTCAGGTAAATCACCAGGCTTACTCAAAGGGCTTTAAATAGGATGGCATATAGAATAAAGACTAAGTCTAAAGTATACGTTGTTCTTTTTAATAAAAAAGAAGATAAAGGACCTCAACGAACTGACTATTTTCGATAAAACTATCCAGAAATCATAGAATGTAAAAATTTTTGAGAGTTGCCCTGAACGACCTGAGTATCTCAAATCTGCAGGTAATTATAAAAAGTCACTGTTCGGTTTTTGGACTTACTTTTTGGAAAGATATAGGAGCTTAACCTGAAAACTACTATGTGGCTTTACACAGGTATTATTAGGCCCTATCTTAAAAGAAATTGTGCATAAATAATACAGCTATTGTGTGATAGCTAGAGAGCGGACAATGTGTGTCTTTAACCCGAAGAATAGGTCCAATTTTGGTAGAGATGTGTACGCGTTCAAAAATGTATTGTGTATAAACTATGCAAAATATAATTATTATGTATAGCAAATATATCGTATTATCCTCGCGAAGATTTGTACCCTTTATTTAAAATCCATAAATCATGTGAACAGGTTAAATAACGAGAAAACAATTAAGTTAATTTAGTTCTAAAGAAATGTAATGACACTCGCGCCCATCTCTAGTCCATTCCGTCGACATCGGTTGTGTTTATCGAATTCCTATTGGTCAGAATTCAAATTGCAGACCTGTTATGAATGGAGCGTGAGTTGGACTATACTATCATGTGCGTCGCCTGAGGACATTCGTTACATTGACTCCTAATTTCCAATTAAAAGAACGACACTATTTTTAACCGAACTTTATTTAATAAATATGTAGTATACAATTTCTGATTTTCTAAATATTTTATAACGCCTAAAAATGTATGTACCGTGGAATTTTCGTGAATTATCACGTAAATTTCCGATGCATACCCGACACGCCACTGCGTCATGGATAATGCATCTAGGTTTATGAATGACATATCTATGTTCAAGGTTAAAGACACAAATTGTCCGCTCTCTGGTGATAGCCTAACGTTAGATGGGTCACAATCAAACAGTGTTTAGACAAATTGCAGCGACTGATGTGCGTCAGCACAGAGGCCTTAGATATTATCTTGTCACTTCCAAAATAGCATGTGTGGGAAGGAGAAGAAAGTCTCATATCGGCATAAGCAGAGGACGCACAGAATTAATAAAGGGAGATAGGATTCTTAGAACCGCTGGCTAGACAAGATATTCCATATCCTGGGCTGATATCAAAAGGGCTCGTCTGGTTCACTGATGGGTACAGATAGACAACAACTCAGGGACATCTGGGGCATGCGACCATAGGTGAATATAGACAGGCGCTTGTATCCTGCAGGATCTCCTGTCGTGTGGCCTTGGAGCTAGATTCCTGGTTGCAGCAATGATGACATAATCGACATGGCTGATGTAGTCAAATCATGAGGCAAGAAACAGTATTGGGGCTACCACAACGTTATGTATCCATTAATATTTGAAACAATGAATGATCAAGGGTCAACCAGATCTGGTTTGCAGTATGCCATGCTTATTATAAAAAGCCTATAGGCTGAAGCAAATCGGGAAATTATTATTATTATTGTTTAACGTATCATGGACATCTTAATAATCTCAATAAAATCGTACTAAGCACTAACACCAGGTGCAGGTTGTGCGGACACGAAGGCGAAGATATATTTTCTGTCACTATACTATTGGTATATATTGGCGAAGAGTCATAAATTCCAGGGTACAGCATTCCCACATCAAGACTCCGCAAAATTGGTGCTTGTAAATTAAAGTCATCATGACTATAATTGCTGAGCATCATGGAATTTAGTGATCGTTTATAATATGAACCATAAGCGATCTAGGTATAAATAGGTATTTATATACGGAACTAATTGTGGGTACTGTTCTACTTATTAGTTTATAATGTAACATTTTATTACAATAGATTAAGGTTTATAAATTAATATTCTTTTACATTTACTTCACTAAAAATAATTTTTTACAGTTGTTGGTGTATTACAAAAGTATGGTTAAAAATATCTTATTCATTTTAAATAAAGTTTGTACTCATTATTTGTTCTAGTTTAAGTACTTAATAAATAGTTATTTCAGTAATTCCCAATAAGATAAATAAAAAAATATTTATAAAAAACTAATGGACTGTGACAAAAAAATTGTTTGTTGTAATTAAATATTTATAACTGAACTGCTTGTTTATCGCTGTTGTAAAACCGAATTCTTATAGACCAATAGAAAACTAAAAACCAATAATTAGAAACAAAAGACATTTAATATTGTAAAATTGATCAAAAACTTTGTCATTCCATAATTTAAAGAAATATCAAAAGAAATATCAAAGAATTAAGAACTCTTTGATCATTAGTTTTATCATTTTCCTTGTATATTTACATTTATTAACATGAATATTTTTCCACTATTTTAACGAAAGCTATTTTTTTCCTCAATTCAAAATCACTACAATACTATTAGATTCTTACATAAAAAATTGTATATTGCCGACATATATCAGTACAATATGTCGATATCACAGTGGCTTTAATGACTATTCAGTCAGTCAGTCAGTTCAGTATCAATATCAATAAAATAAAATATTTTTGCTTAGAGTTTAGATTGCTTGCTTGCTTAGACACCTTCGGCACAGTAACGTATTTTACTATCAATGCTGCTTCAATCTTCTTCCCTGATTTTTAAATGCTTCGGCACAATATTTTTCCTATTTTCATTGGCGAACTGAAGCGATTCAATGTTTTATGTTGCTTAAAATGAATGATGCCGCTTATCGAAGTAGTCTTATAAAATACTTAGAAGTTTTTTTATAGAGTACATGCATTTAAAATATTTCGTTTTGTTATCGTTTCCTATTTTTATCAGGAAAATCGAAATTGCCAATTCTCTAGGATCTTGCAATTTATTTTCTTTGTTCAAAATTGAGTATCTTTGCCAAAGTATTTCACCAAAACTATCTTTTGTAAATAAACTTCCTGGATTATCAACAGACATTTGCATCATCCAATCTAGTAAAATGATGATACTTAATACCATAAAACAAACACTACTTTTATTTTTTAGAAATAACTTGATTGCATTACATATCCTTCTCACTGGTATTGGACATATTTAAATGATACATACTCAATTTCATGAACGGCATTATGATATTTCATTGTTTCCAAAATACATTGATACGATATACCAGTTCAAATTAGAAAAGTGTAAAAATAATTGTGGTCAAATCATTTAGTGCCATATTAAGATCTACTGAATCTTATACTATACATATATGTATATGAGAAAAGTAAGAATATATTTTATAACCAATGTTCTTATCAGTATTTTTTAAATTTATTACGGCTGAAAGCACAGCACTTTTGATTTTCGAGTATCAAAAAAGGTTTCTATTAATTTTCTTGGAAAAAAAAAGAATAACTTGTTTATCTCCATTTCCTCCTTCTTTGATTAGAAAACTTTAGAACACATTGCCAGTTAAAGTTCTGAAGACTATCAGATTTCATTTTGAAAACTTTTGTAAGTAATTAGAATGACTGACATTTTTGTATTGTTTTTATCTACCTTTATAAATCATACAATATCGACTTTATTCCTAATTACTTCGACGTTGAATATGTCCAGCCAAGAATGACCAAAATTTATTGAAAAATGGTTGGAAATTAATCACTATTGAACAAAATAATTATGGTTTCTTTGAGTTTACTACTAAATTGACTAAATTAATCTGCTACGATTTATATCAACTTACCTCTATTAAAATGTGTCTACTGAGATATAGAATGTAATAAAGCAAAATTGTATTGAGAGTGTAGGTGTTGGAATTTATAATTTAATTACAAATTTAGCAAAACGATGATGTTTAACTAGAACAAAATACCTCCAAATACTAATCTATCATTAACATCTAACATAACTGCAGCAAAAAAGTTGATACATTTTTCGCCGAAACGGAGCATTTGAATATGCCGTTTTAAATTTAAATAATCTCCATAATAGCAGAAAAAACGGAAGTATTTTACATGTTCTTAGAGACTCCAATGTTTTAGTTAAAAAATAAGACCTTATTCGTTCAGATACCTCAAAAACTACTTTATATCAAATTATATTGAAAAATAAAATAAAAAAAAATTTTGGGACTCGATAACTCGCCTATTCGCTTTCGGACACCCACTATTGCAAATTATTTACAAAAACGTCTTGTTGGCTGGCTTAAAACGTAGGCGTTGTACCGTGTTTCTGAAGTAATATTAATCTCATTCATTGATCTTGTAATAATACATGCATACAATAGCTAAGGAGGTGAAAGTTTATTGATGCTGAATTATGACTGCAACATCTAGATACATTTATGTATTTAGAGTATTATATCCTGAACATCGTTCTTGTTTGCATTTAAATTTCAACTAGTTTGATTAATTCTAACTTCCAGTTCTTACACCAATTGCATGACATTTGTTTTTGTTTATCTATTTTTTTCTAGACTAATCAAACTGGTTTTTACTTTATTTAATATGTCATTTCTTAACCTGAGTCGGAGAGATGTATTTTAAGAATCTGCAATTGTATTAAAAATAATATACCTAGAGTACTGTGGTAATACGCAGGGCAAGTGAATTTCGCTCACGTTTCGAAAACTCGCAACGATCCTTCAAGAGGAGTCCTCATGGCGCAGTTCCCGCTAGAGAAATAGCAATCCAGACTCAATTTTCAACGTTTCCAAAATATTTCATTCGTACGCCGAGGTATACTCGTAGTATCTGAGCATAGAAAAACTATAGCAGACGACCTACCACAATGCTTTCCCTCCGAGATTCCACTATTGTCGCCACTGCCGTCAAGCTATACCAAATGCACCCAACGATGCTACCACGCATGAGACAGAGCACTGCGCCCCTCCGACCACACAGAGGCATCAGAAAATTTCACGCATGTTTCCAAAATTTTCCGCAGATGTCGCCGGGAAAACATCCTAGAATTTTCAAACTCGTATCCCTAAATGACCGATACTAACCAAACCCATTTTCAAACCTTTAACCTTTAAGAGACGCCCGCAATCGTCGAAGACGCAGTTTTTCAACTCCTCAATTTTAGATCTAGACCGCGCGCCATTATTCCATGGCTAGAAATTGGCCTCAATGATTTGGGATCGAGGGGGATTATCCCTCTTTATCCTGCCTCATCTCGTGTAGGCCTGGACAGCCTTCGTAGGTGGGCCCCATCCGTCGTCCACCCCGACCGCAAATGCGGCCGGTGTAGGTGCTTTGTGGGACCTCCTTTTGTCCTGGCTGGGCCCCGCCGGCTAGGGCGCTTTCTTCTGGCGCTCTTCTTGCTTCGCCGGCTCGTCTGTGTAAACCCCGGGGGTGGTGTCATATTTATGTGTGGTATGGTTGGGTATGGCAGTGCGGCTATGCAGCCTGGGATGCGCTTTGCTAAGGTGGCCCTTAGGCTATCGCGGGAGGGGAGGGGTAAGGAAGGTATGGGGGGTGTGTATGTGTGTGTGTGTCGTTGTCTTCGTTTCTTGATCCTGGCTGTCTCTGAAACAGAAAAGGTTAGCGGGCAGGGGGGGGGGGAGATCTAGACCGAACCACGCACCAGGCCCGCCGGCAGAACCTGCACTGCTAGTGAATGAACGTCAGCCCAGAAATACCGCAGTTTAATAACCACTAACCAGCGTATGGATACATAGATACTTGTATAAGCAACAACCGCATTTCATACATTATTATTACAAACTTAAGCTAAATAAATTCCTAAAAACACATTTCAAGTTATAATTCTCTCAAAAATTACCATACTCTGCTCTTACGCTGTCATTCATGCAAGAGCTCCTAAAGCTTACCGTACCGCCACTTTAAGGAGGCCGTACACCATTGAACTTCTGTAGTCCTGTAACCAGTAGATAATAGAAGAAACTGTGATATCTAGATGCTAGGGTAGCAGCCCCGACAGTGCTCACATAAACATATAGTAATATACAAGGTCTGGTCAAACCCCGTTACACACATTCTAAATCAATTCAAAGTGCAAATGCCCAAAATGCGTCTTAGGTCACAAAGAATTAAAGCGTGGACCATTATCCCAAAGCTAAGAAAAATCTTGTCATCAATAGAGGAAGAGCGAAAGTCTCTCATTCCTGACATACCTTGAAGTTAGCGTTAAGGAAGAGACGCCCGAGCTACCTGTAAATCTCCTTACTGACGAGCACCGCAGGTGAAAATGGAATCAGACCCAAAAGCTCCATCCGATCCCAATATGAGTGTTTACGTCACTCTTAATATGCTGACGAGTTATGATGATAGGTCAAATCCAATGGTCTAGTCAGACCAATCAGAGCAACCGACCTATCAAATTCCATGACATGGCGCCCAACGTGGGGTTATGTCACCAAACGCATGGTTGGCCTATAAAATCCCACTACAGTACCATCTAATAAAAAGTAAATCCGCATTTTTATCGTAGTCCTGCCTCTTGTTGACTTTTTTTTAATAAGTACAACATTACCGGTACAACATATATTCGATTATTAGCTTTCGTATTATTTATCCTGTTTTAGAGAGTAAAGCTAAATCAAACAAACTCGAAAGCTACAAACTACCGACAAAAATCATGTAGTTGATTTTTTTGTTATATGTATGTATTTTCCTCAACTTTTGCCCAGTTCAACGTTTCCTCAAATATATAAATAAACCTTTTGTATGACTACAACGGAAAGAAAATTTTCCTACTACGCCTCTGGAATTTTGAAGTTTGTCTAATTTATTGCCATGTCGATTAATAATATAATAAATGAACATTTGCTAGTAAAAGTATGTAGTCTTAACGGTAGGTACCGTTATCCAAAGGAGAAAGTTGTAGCACATACAAGTTCTGAATGAAATATATCGTGAAATGTTTAGACGATTATTAAAATATTTCGAACTTTAAAATTAAACTAAGCAAGAGATGAAAATTCTATTTTTTATGAATGAACAAATATTAGTTCAGGGATGAGAAACAGTATTTCACCTCACCTTGAAAATGTATTTTTTTACCTGTAGCTAATACATACCTATAACTCTACAATTTAATTTTAAATATCCTATTACAGAAGATATAAATTATTTCATAGCAAAACGTGGACTTTTCAAAAAGCCCACGAGGGCGACATCTGTCAATTAAAATATTATTTTGCTGTTCTAAATATTTTTGTGAAATTCACAAAAAATGTTTGTTGGAATTAAATCAATTAATTGGTAGGAAGATTCTTGCAAAAGTTAGTTTAGTGTTTTAATTGATAAATTCATAAATTTAACATTTTCATAATAATGTCTAGAGACTTTTCGGTTTAAGAGAGGAAAAATGTACATAACTTTCATATTTTAAGCTACTAATTTCATGAGAAAATTCTTACTTTTCGAATTTGTGAAGCGTGATCGATAATGTAAAGTAGCCCAAGTAGCAAAGTAAATAATATTGTTACAATTTATTAAATACGTAAATAAGGTACTGAATTATAATTGATTGGCATATCAGGGTCACATAGCAATAATTTGCGACCTGATGAATCATGAAGTCGGTTTTGTAAAGCATAAAGGAACTAAATTGTTTTCTCTCAAAATAACTATGCCGTGGTATAACCGACTGAACTATAAGCTATTAATCGTTAGGCGTAAATATTTTTCCGTGAGTTGTATTTAATTAAAAAGAAAAGTAGACTTAATGTCTGTAATTATAAAGAAATTATCTGCTATACTGGTGAAAACGAACTGACATCACGACGTATTAATATAATACATATAGATGCAGTGAAAGTACAAGCTGTAGCCCAAGAAGCAATCAGATAAATCGTTGATATGAGTAGTTCTACTGTGGATGTTATCGTTACACCAGACTAGGGTGGCCTAAAACATGTAAGACCTATTGATGTGTGAAAATATGGATATACCAAAAGAGCAATTCTATTTTTTGGTCCTTCGATATAGTCAACTGTGTGCGGGTATTTAGTTTTGTAGTCCGTCTTATATAAGGTTAAAAATTCACACAATACTAAATTTACACGTACGGCAAATGGGAGAATAATGACAATCTAAGGACCCCACGAGATGTGAAAAGATTTTTTCCTATTCCATACAAAAAACAAGGAAAAACTTATTAAACTTAGATAAATTATTACACCCACATTAACTCGGAGATTATAGCAGGCATCGACTCACAAAAACTTTTTATGATTTGTTTTTATAATGCGGTGTTGTCTGGTGCTCAGTAACGTACCTAACCTATTTAGAAGAAGAGCAATTATTTATGTAAATTATTTGGTAGTACCCTTTAATTAATTAACGCGGTGGATAATAGTGTAAAGTATTTATCATTTTTTTATGTATTCAGTATTGTACTTTGTATATTTTTGGCTCAATTTTTCACATTATTTAGAAAATTTATTTTAATTCAAATAATTAATGTAGTGGAGTTTAGTGTTTTATAAAATCGCACATGAATTCAACAGCACGAAAGTGATGGAGAAGCAAAACAAATTAATTACCAACCTTTTGCCTCCGAAAATCCTCGATTCACAAACTATATACTGGAGACAAAGGAAACTTTATTTTAAAAGAAAGAGTATACACACATTCACAACATTCACCTGTAGGAAATGGAAAAGGACACCATTTTCAGCATTATTCTTATTCTAATCTTCGGGCAGATATTGCTGGCTATTTTGATTTGCAGATTTCTGTGGCAGTTGTCAATAGTCGAAGAATTTTCAGATTGGTTATCACATTATCAGTTTAGACATCTTACGTCTCGAGAGACAAATCGCTGTCATCTTCAAAAGAAACTAGCCCATAAAATGTTTAGCTATTATAATCATTGGACTGGTTTATTTATTTTAGCGAATGGAATGAACGGCGCCGATTTATTAACAGTTTATGCGCATGATTTGCCCGATCTTCTCAGATATATTCGAACAAAGAATGTGGTTTTTGCATAATGGGGAGCCTTATTATTTTCTTCTAGGCGTAGGAAATTTTCTGGATCAGATATATGGATTGGTCGAGGTGGATCAGCATGGGCTCTCCAGAGTCCCGATATCAATCCCATTGACTCTGTGAAGATAAATAAAAAATATGTATTATATAGAAACATATTTGAACGATTTGCATGTTAGAATCACCGCTGCTGCTAACACTTTACATAAACAGGTGTGTCAAGAGGTAATAACATTTATATTAATGCATCAAAACTGGATGTGTTGAGTACAAATGTGCTTAGAATTCGATAAAACATGAGAATGATTTCTTCACAAAAAAATAAGCGTAGTATGGCAAACAGCTTTTTGTCTTGCGAGACTTCGTTTTCAAAATACGGGGTGTTAAAATTATGAATCAAATTAATTTTCGCGGAATATCTTCCATTTTTTTCTTAATTAATCAGGTCCATTTTATTGTTTTGATCATTTCAGAACATTGTATCAGAAATGGCAAATAAGTTAAAGTTCCAGAGGGCACTGCTTGTAATTAATTAGTAATAAACCGAAACGTCTGCGCTTGAGATCATGCAATCCATGATTGGTTGAATAGAATCTCTCGAAAAATTACACCAATCAGAGTCGGTGAAACAGAATATTTTGTCTTAATGTAATCTTGATATTATTGTTTTAATAATTTTTAATTACTAAAATTTGGTTATCAACTTGAAGGAAATAAAATTACTGTTCCAAACAAAATTACAGATCACAATAGAAATGAGCCCATTCATCATCAGAAGAACAAATCCTCCAACAAATATTTTTGAGAAATACAGAATCTTCTCTCTAGCAAAATTAATGTTTTTGTTGGTCATCTTAACTTTCTTATTTTCGAGTATTTTCATGACCCAGTGATTGAAGGTAATTTGTTTGGGAATGGGGTCAGTTTTTGAAAAAAAAACCAGTTTATTGGTTAGTCGATGTTTCGGCTATATTTAAGCCTTCTTCAGGACAATCCAAAAAAGGTTTTCCGTGTAACAAATAATCTAAATAATGGGGAGTAAAATAGGTAGTATGTTGCTGTATCAAAATAGTACATTACTCGATGTTGATTAAAATATCTGTGATAGAGATATTTTAATCAACATCGAGTAATGTACTATTTTGATACAACAACATACTACCTATTTTACTCCCCATTATTTAGATTATTTGTTACACGGAAAACCTTTTTTGGATTGTCCTGAAGAAGGTTTAAATATAGCCGAAACGTCGACTAACCAATAAACTGGTTTTTTTTTAAACTGACCCCATTCCCAAACAAATTACCATCAATTTCTTATTTTCATTTGTCTTTTACGTTACAAAAAGATAAAAGGCCTATTCTGATCGATTTTACCACCATGTTTTCTGGTAACCACAGAACTGTAGTAAACAATTATAATATAGAAATAAAAAAATCCAATGATGCAGGATATACACAGTGTTAACAGTTGTTTTACCGTTTTTTTCTTAGATGAACTTTTATTAGTTTATTTCAAAATCTCTAAATCTAATTTTTTTTAATGGTAACTGATTTAAACACTATTTACCACATAAAGCATATAAAAAATTTCTAATACTTATAAAAATTAAAGTATCTTTTGAGAGCATCTTTTTAAGTTAGAATTTATTATTTGTGAAACATTACGATTTATTATTCTATGAAAAAATATGTAAACCACTTTAGATTCTACCGCAAAAGTAAACCGTTACATATTATCACGTTTTTATTCAAATCTTGACATATTTTAGTCGACAAATCAATTATCTATGTGATTCTTGTTTCATTTAAATTTATTTACATGTTATACTCACATAATAAAAATTTTTTAATTCCAATGTCGATAACATTACCAATGCATAAACAATTATTGCGCGGGTTCATTGCTTCATTACGTAAACATATAAACAACTATAATTATATACTACCATACAAGTTCAAGTATTAAGTTCAAGTACACCATGAACAATAACATTGCTATACATTGCAAGGACAATTATCAACAATATGGAACCCTCTACACGAACCGTAACTGTAGAAAAATACTGTTAAGAAATCGACAGAATCATCGGGAATTCAACAACACAACAGAACAATTTGTACAATTTCTATCGCCTTCGTGTAACTCAACTGCCTTTCAAGGTACATTTGATGATATTTTTAACGTAATATTCTTGAGAATGTAAGTAAACCGCAAATATCTGAGAAAATTGGAACTGTAACTCCTACAATGACTATATCGGTGAAAAGAGAATTTGATTTTTTATAACATGATGCAGAAAGATACAGGGTGTTCCATTTGAATTTAAAAAGTTTTGTCGGTTTTAAGTTTTCAAAATATAACGTGAAAAATGAGACACTTCAGCTAATTTTGGTATGGGAAGGTAGTGTATCTTATGTTCTTTGTGTATTCCGAAAAGCAAGTGAAAGCTCCCAGAACGACGAAAGATAGATTGCATCTGTCAAAATTTAAAATGACGATTATCTCGAAAATGATTAGATTTAGGTAAGGGAGCTTTAACATTTTTGACTTATTTTTAATATATCTTGCAGATAATGCAATAATGTATAGAGTGTTCCATTTAAAATGACGAAGTTGACAGCTACTTCCGGTATAACCGGAACTGCTACGTTGATGGCATTATTTTCATTGAAGAGAACATATCTGATAACCATCGTAAACAAAATTTCAGGGTCATATTGTCTTTGGTTCCTCTGAAACGACTAATGGGCCACTTACCGTGAAGAACCCTGTATACATTGCATAATCAAATTCTTTTATTAAACTCAAATGTGAAGACATGCCTTCCTAATATATCTAATTAGGAAGGCATGTCTCTTGACAAAACCAAATCACTAGTAAAACAATGAAACATCACATTCCTCAATAGACCACACTATATATAAGAAATTACTTTGTAACATGTGTAATGTCTGAATTTTTTAATCATTGGATAAGGAAAACTCTTTTCTTATTTAAATAAATAATTAAAACACCTGTGTTCCCTAGCCAAATTCATGCATTAAACAACTGTTTAATTTAACTGTTATGTAGATATATAATGACATTAACTTCATATGGTCTTTGTAGGCTAATAACATCGGGTCAAAGGCCAAACATAAACGCCGAACAAGTGGTGTGGCAGCTAGTTAGGCTCTTTGCGTCCCATGATGACCCGACACTTAAGACCAAGGTGGGAAGATTGGCTAAAACATTGACGGAATATCAACCAGATTTGAAAAGAATGGTTTCGTCAAAGAAGAAAGCTCTGGAACAAGCTGTGCAAGGTAAATATTTAATCAAATGAGAATTATTTGTGGATACAGAAAAAGAATTGTTAATGCTATATGTATTTTATTTTATTTTAAAAATCGTAAAAAGAAACCGAATATTTAAAAAAAACGTCGTCATTATTAACAAATATAAATACTTATCTTTGCAAAAATTCAGCCTTTTTACATAAATACGTAGTTTTTTGTTTAAATGAATAAATACTCTGTATTATAAAAATAATATATTATTTTATTATTAGCCCTCGTATATATGTCTTTATTTTAAAGGCACCAGATAATTCAAATAAATATTTTTTTAAATCCTGTCAAATGAAGTCAGTACCCAAAATCTAAGTATGCAAAAGTTATCTAATCTCCTAGACAAGCTTTTTGAATGATGATATTGCGATATACAACTACTCTGAGGCCTACATGCCTCAACTAGCATTGAATTATACCAGGTGTCTACCAATATCTAGTAGACACCTAGTAATTAATAACAGCCCCACAAAAAAGTTCTATACCAGGGACATGAGTACATAGATCTTGCGTATTTTCTAAAGCTGATTACGAATCCGCAACCTAAAAACCGATTTTTCAGGACATTTTTTACCAAAACGCTAAAATAGAGTAAAATAGCGAGGATGAAACTTTATAATTAAAAGCAATAATTTGTAACTACTTTGAGAAAATATTTTAAAATAATACTTTGAGCATTGGAAAGAAATAACATATGCAAATTAAATCCACACCAACCCATACGAGGGTGTTAATTCCACCCCTAAGATCAAATAACGAATGTTAGTGCAAAAACAATGTGAAAAACTATAGCCTTTTATTTTATGCTACCAAATATACATATAAATGTAGGTTAACAGACAACATATCAAACAAATATAATATAACTTATCCCTCTAAGTGTTGGAAACCACCTACAGACCGAGGTTGCACGTACCCCTTTAAGTCACACATTTTTCTATTGAATGAATTTTATTACCGTATGTTTTTGGGGTCGCTGATTACGAACCTGAAGTCCGAATCAGAAAATTCCTGAATAAAAGATGGCTAATCTATTATGACGGATATAAAAATCGGGAAAGCATTCAAAATATGGCTGAAACTTGTTACTCCGTGGTTTAAATCGCTAATCACGAATATAAGGTTTTAGTTCGGAACTTCTTAAATCCAAAATTGCGGACCCCCTACGGACATCTTCAACCCATAGTCATCCTATCCATGGTCTCATTAAGGATATATAACATCTCTCCATCTAGCTACGGTGGCAAATAAGCCGTTCCCCGAAGTAGCCATTTGGATATAGTCATAGGAAGTGGTATCGGAAGCTTCAAACTATACTTAAGAAAGTCCCGATAACGAGTTCCTTTTGGTTACTACTTTCTTCAGTTTTGTACACTACAAGATATAATGCCGTTTTTGCAGATTTTCCTGCTTGGTAAGAGTGCTGTTAACTGTGAAGTGGCAGTATCACAAATTTCCTCTTTTGTGCCTCTATATCGACTCTGCAACTTCAATAGTAAAGATATACGGTGTATCCTCCCGAATGTATCCTAAAGCTAAGGTGGCCAAAAGCAGATGATGCAGATAATAGATGATACAGATAATATATTCCGACCCATGTTCCAGGAAAATCGGAAATTCACTACCCATCCCCGAGCTTTTTAATGATAAGAACTTTTAAATCGCACATTTTTTCCAATCCAAATGGTCACTTAAATGTTCCAATATATTTTTAATGGTACGGGCATCTGTATCATGAGGAAACCTGAGAGCATCTGTCATGGTTTCTATATATTATTTTATGAATTTTTGAAGTGACAGTGCTTTTGTCCAAGCCAATCGTTTGATTTACTGAACAATGCTCTTAGACAGACGTTACTGGTTCTAATCAATGTCTAGTTTTGTTGACTTCGTCCTGTTATAGATACCGCGAGTTTCTTTCCATTTTGTTTCCACCAAGGAAACTTGTAAATACTGATTTGTCCCCCTGGATTTTCCACACACAGTTGTATCAAAGTCTCTCTTTATAGAGGTCCCGACCCGTTGATCTTCGATTCCTTGGATATTATATCTGCCTCTAAACTGAAGTTATTATGACGATAATCTGAAATGGAAAAATTTGACAGTACTTGCCAGTCCTTGACCTTACGCTTGATCCACAATGCCACGATGATAACTATGACTTCCTTTCTGTTCCTAGTAACGAAGATATTCAAACTACTTGAATTAAGGGATTTTAAAATAAAAATAAGGAATGTACCCTGAATGTTCGAGTCATTTTTACTGCGGATAATTGGACTAGAGATAGCACTCCTCATGGTACAAGGCTCCTCTCCTACCAGAGATGAATAAATTTAAATTATGTGTTGTGTTCTTTAGTTGTATATTGCAGTATCACTTAGCCGGCGGTGGCGTATAAAACATTTTCTGATAAAGCACTAGCAGATATGGTGTTAACGTATGGAGTACAGTACAATTTAAATGAGACTTGTCGTTTGTATGCGGTCCGTTACCGTAACAGATGGCAACCTAACAGTAGATCAGTTCAAAAGGCAGTTCAAAGGTTACGGGATACGGGAATGTCCACCTGACATAATAATTATGAAGGTCGTGGACGGGAAAGGCCGTAACGTGTTTTCGACAACGAAGAAAACATCATAAACCTCCTTGAGAAAAATCCGAGGCGCAGTACTCGCGACATTGACCGAGAAATGAATGTATCTAACAGTACCATGCGGCATATACTATGGGAACAATTATTACACCCCTATCATGTACAAGGGGTTCAGGAAATAAATAACAATGATTTTCAGCCCCGTGTGGAATTTTGACAAAGGTTTCGATATCAAATAGCACAAGATTCGGATTTTACAAGCAAGGTGCTTTTTTCGGATGAATGTTGTTTTACTAGAGACGGCATACTAAATTTTCACAACATTCACTATTGGTGTGATGCAAATCCTCACGTTGTACAGACAGCTCGGTTTCCGCAACGGTTTTCAGTGAATGTGTGGTATGGTGTTTTTGGTGACAAAATTTTTGTATATCTCAGAAACAGAACGTTTTAGGAAATATGTTTATATTAAATTGTTATTCTTGAAATATAATGACGAATAACCCTCTTCAATGCTCTATATTATAGAAAAAATTTATCTTTCAATGATGAATACAACACCCAAGGTAGATTTAAGTTGTACATATTAATATTATTTGACAAAATAACAAGAAAAATTAAAAATTTAAAATAGAAATATGTTTTAAAAAATGATAAATTTTAAAACTTAACCTACCAGAAAAAAAATACATAATTCTAGCCAGTTTGCAGAAAGATGACTAAATTTTACCTTCACATAATACCTGTTATATCATATTGTTATAGCCAAATTGTTCCAATTACAAAAATTAAATCAGATTTACATATATCACTCTCTTCATTTGTACTGTTCAGTTACATCATTTCCTTTGTCTGTATGTATATGATAACCAACGACTTACAAGAATCACACATCCGTTAGGTCAATTCGTCCTCGCTGGTATTGAAAATCCAGTCGTTTCTAACTTTAAAAGAATCAGCTAAGCTATAGATTGGCAACAAAAGTTAATTTCATCATCAAATTCGTTAATTAATCTTTTATGTAAACTCAATATTAAGAAAAAAAATGCGATAACCGTTTTTTTTTCAAATTTGTTAATTTTATAGTTGGTAATAAACCGTACCTACCAAAATAATCATATAATTTTTAAGACCCCAAAAAACCTCTCTTAGTGACTAGAAAATTAATCATAATTTTCTTATCTGCGGTTTTTAAAAAAAATAAGATTGTTAAAATATCTTGCAGAGGTTCTCTTATTCTGTGATTAAAACATTACATTTTTCAATCAAATCCTGGTAAATCATTAGTATTGATCTTATTTTTTTTATAAATTAATAGACTAGGCGGTATCTGTTTTGGTTTGGGTGAATCGTATATCCACGGAGTTTTTTGGCTTTTTTGCTTTCAAATATCTTTAGAAATTAAAATTTTTCTATGCGCATAAAAAAAACGTGGGCTTAACTTTCGGCGGCACAATATGTTAAAATAATTCGAAAAATGTCATATTTTTCTTCCTATTTAATTATGTATCTTTTCAAGAGTTGATTTTAGGCGAAAATGGAAGACGAAAAAAATGTTTGCAATTAAATTTTTTACAAAACATGTCTAGTTACAAATCGAATGAATCATTATTATTATGGTAAAAATCGAAAAAATCGCAAAAATGGGGTTAAAAAACAATACTTTTTAGGGAATTTTTTGGGGCATTTAAATTGGGTATAGGACCTTTATACTTGGCTCAAAAAAACTTCATGTTATGTAGAATTATCACACCAAATTTCATCAAAATCGGTTCGAGATTTTGCACAATAATATTTTGCAATCCAGATTAAAAAAAAAATTGCAAATTTTCAAAATTTTGCACAGCAAAAACCAAGGCCCTTAGATACTTGAAAATTTAATCACATATAGAAGGGCTCTCAAGCTTTCAAACTTTTTTTGAAAAATTCGAATCCGTCAATTAGGAGAGCTCTGGCGCTTGTTTAAACATTGGTCGAATTTTTGTACTTATAAACAATTAGAACTTTGTGAATATTCAATCAAATCAAATTTTTTAAAGCAGGTTTTAAAAGTTCTTGGAAAGACGCTTCTTTAAAAAAAAACAGATCGATTGATCAATTAGTTACGTAGTTATAGCCGATTCAATTTCGAGCAGGCCGAAGCGGCCGCGCTCTCTGCTTCCCCCACCACCACCACCCGTACGATTTTATTGAATTTCTCGCTTGCATAAATAACTTTAAACACGTTTTAAAGTAGGTTGCCAATGAAGAAAAGTATTGTAATCTTAGACCTGGTAAGTACTCGGAATACCAAAGGTATTTTTCGAAAAATTAGCCCGGATGTCCCAGTACATTTAATGTAAATGACAATCTTTTTTTTTTTTTTTAAAGAAGCGTCTTTCCAAGAACTTTTAAAACCTGCTTTAAAAAATTTGATTTGATTGAATATTCACAAAGTTCTAATTGTTTATAAGTACAAAAATTCAACCAATGTTTAAACAAGCGCCAGAGCTCTCCTAATTGACGGATTCGAATTTTTCGAAAAAAGTTTGAAAGCTTGATAGCCCTTCTATATGTGATTCAATTTTCAATTATCTAAGGGCCTTGGTTTTTGCTGAGCAAAAATTTGAATATTTGCAATTTTTGTTTCAAAATCTGGATTGCAGAATTATTATGCAAAATCTATCGAACCGATTTTGATGAAATTTGGTGTGATAATTCTACATAACATGAAGTTTTTTTGAGCCAAGTATAATACCCAATTTAAATACCCCAAAAAAAAATCCCTAAAAAGTATTGATTTTAACCCCATTTTTGCGATTTTTACGATTTTTACCATAATAAACATGATTCATTCGATTTGTAACTAGACATGTTTTGTAAAAAATTTAATTGCAAAAATTTTTTTCCTCTTCCATTTCGCCTAAAATCAACTCTTGAAAAGATACATAATTAAATAGGAAGAAAAATATGACTTTTTTCGAATTTTTTTAATATATTGCGCCGCCAAAAGTTAAGCCCATGTTTTTTTTATGCGCATAGAAAAATGTCCAGTGATATTTGAAAGCCAAAAAGCCAAAAATCTCCGTGGATATACGATTCACCCAAATATGGCTTTTTGACACACATACCGTCTGGACTATAAGCAATGTAGTTAAAGATAATTTGGCAAATTTTAAAGCTTACAACTGGATAACGAAATAATCTTTTTTGTTCCAATATGTACTTTATATTTCAAAACAAGTAGATTTTACCTGATTTTAGGAATGCCCTAAAATGTTAAATGTTTTTCTATTTAAAACAAGAAGATCGTATTGTAAGATTTTTTCACGATATTCAATTTTTTGAAAAACTGCAAATAAAAAAATCGTGTTACATTTAGGGCATGATACGTTAGGTTATTTAACTCCACTATTACTAAGCTATCAAAAAAGTGTCATAGGAAAAGGCACCACTACCATTATTTTTATGTGTAGAATGAAGAAATTTAAAATTTCACAGCAATTATAATAATGTATTATTTAACATTAAATATAATTTTGTATAATTTTGATGTACCTATTTAAGTGTTCTCTTAATTGTGTAAACAAGAAACGAGCATTTTGCTTAAGGGATTATAAAATACTCATCCTAGTAATGAAAAAACCATATACGAATATATACTACTAAACTTAAAGTAGGTAATATATATACTTAAAAATATCTTTATAATATTTACTACCTATTTGTGGAATCATCTGCTACTTTCTATTTACATAAGAAAAGAAATTTCTAAAAGAGATTATTTCTGTGCGAAAACAAATAATGACATGTCTATCTGATATTTATTTAACGAATCTGATGCAATTCAACATGTGCTATTTAAAAATGTATTGAATTATCTTTATTCAGCAGCTATAAAACATATCAATATAGTTTATTCTGCACATTGAAAACTGCATTGTGTAGCATTAATTGGATTAATTAATTGGAAAGTACAAATTATGCTAACGGTTGATAATACCTTGAGTCTTCGCTAACAAACTAATCGACGGAAAAGTACTTCTTTAACAATAATATAATATAACAATGGAACAACGGCGAAAGTTTAATATAATATTTGCGTTTATCATCTGTTACAATCAACCATAGTTAATTGATAAACAAACTAGTGTAGTTACAAGTGTAGAAATAGAAACATTTATATCTATTTACATATACATATAGTACACTTAATTATAAATATTTTCATATATTTCATAGAAACTGAATATACGGAAAAAAAACTATTGAAATTTAAATGTATTTTTTTATTGGTTGATTACAACGAGATAAAAAATTGCCTGTTTCACACCAATAGCTACTCAGTCAAAACAAGTGAACTGTTAGAGTAATTATTTGAATTCAAACATTACCCCTCCATTAAAAAATGAAAATAAATGTTGTAATACTCAACCTTGTTATTAAACAAAACACTTATTTTCACCAGAAACTCAAATGGATATTAGTCCAATAACATTGTGTAACGTTCTAAATTTTTTAAATGTTCATCCTACATAAACGAAATTTTATTCATTTAAATAAAATGAACAATGAAACTGGACCTAATTTAACAGAAAAATCAAACAGTAATAAATAAATAAAATAAACAAAAATGAGTAAATAATCTGTTTACTCGCCTCATTTTTACAACATATTTGAAATCATGTCATTCTAATACTAGTACCAGAATCCTCTTCCACGGTGTTCTAAGCTTCTCGCTCTCTGATAGTGTTGGCGTTTAACATTTTAGCGTATTGGCGTTCAAAGTAGCCATAATAATGTTGAATCTTGAAATATTTTCTTATTCGGTGCTTGTCGATCGGAATAATCTATATAATATCGTCTTGTTGCAACAGCATGGTTTTCTCCTGACAAAAAGAAGGCTCTAACCATATCAACTCTTTCTTAATTCGTATACATGCTTTTAAATATCAAACACAAACCTGAAATTGAAAGCATAAAATTACGCTGTATCGTTACTAAACACTGAAGTAAATAACTTTATAAGGTTATATACTTACGCTATACAAAAATACTTCGCAGACACCTTCTCGTAAACCGAGCTGAAAACAAATAAAATATATAGCAAAATAAAGAGGTGATCACGTATTCGGCGAATTATTATGGCGTTTATTTTTTCCCGTTTTAAATCCCATTGTATCATACCATACCATACCAACCAAATTAATTTTCCTGAAAACAATAGAGTAGAATGTTCTGCGCTTCTCCCCCATTGATATCAAAAATGTATGGTAACTTTGAAATAACATATTGCTAAATCAAACATAAGCCATCTGTTTTACTAAATTATTTACCATTGTTACTCTTTAACAGTTCAGTAATTCCGAGCGGACCGATTTACGCTGTCCACAGGCGTGACACAGAATTATAGTGCAGTTAAAAAGACTAATTCGAACTATTTGTGTGAAGTTATCCACACATTTCCATCCACAGTTTATGACACACAGAAACTTCAAATTGGGATAGATATCGCTGCGTAAGTTGTTACTGTGCAGGCGCAGTATTCGCGTATTGGGGTTTGCATACCCTGAAACAATATATTCTCGCCTGCAGATTGCCAAAAAATTGTTTCATATAAATGAGGCAAAAAATTTTTCACTGATTGATTAAATAAATACCTGCGTTAGGGCAACATTATAATATCATGCGTCTATGTGAAACCCGTAAAAGCGCCTCAAATACAAGAGTCTTTAGACTTCGCCCGTTACCATTTGCTGTATAAAAACTTTTAGAGAAAATTCAAAAATTTTTAATAGAATACACAAAACAGAATTAGAAATACTACACTGTACGTGACTACCTTAGCCATCCCGTAGGAACGGCGTAAAAGTGTCTCAAATGAAAGAAGACTTAGATTTCGCGAACACTGTGCCCCATAAAAATTTTTACAGTAACTGTTCGATCACAAAATTTTAACAGAATGCACAAAACAGAATTAGAAACACTACACTGTACCTGACTACCTTTGCCATCCCGTAGGAGCGGCGTCAGAGCGTCTCAAACGGAAGAAGACCTAGATTTCGCTAACACTATGTCCTATAAAATTTTTCAGAGAAACTGTTCGATCACCAGATTTTAACAGAATGCACAAAACAGAATTAAAAACACCACACTGTACCTCACTACCTTTGCTATCCCGTAGGAACGGCGTCAGAGCGTCTCAAATGAAAGAAGACCTAGATTTCGCTAACACTGTGCCCTATAAAATTTTTCAGGAAAAATGTTCGATCACCAAATTTTAACAGAATGCACAAAATAGAATTAGGAACACTACACTACGCCTCACTACCTTTGCCATCCCCTAAGAACGGCGTCAGAATGTCCTAGCACCTTTTCAATTCTTTAACTTTTTTTGTACTCTAATTCACTGAAATGTTGCATCCACTTCTTTATTATTTCTAAATAACTTTTTTAAGCTAAATGAAGTATTTTTTAATTTTCAAACATATTTGATTTTTCAAAATAACAAACTTCTGACAACTAAGTGGTGCTCAGTCTTAGAAGTTGAAGTTCCAATAGTTAAAAATAGAGAAGAATCACATGAATATGAAATAAATGAGCTAAAATAATACATGTACATGCAAAAATATATAAAAAGAAGGTTTACTTTGAATAAAAAATTTAAATTATAATTTTGACAGCTAGCGGTAGGTAAATACAGAAATGTTACTTATTTCGTAAATAAAAAGGATATTAATGGAACAATCTTGTTGGGAGGCGAATGACATCAGAAAAGCTCCATTCCAAAACACAGAGCAACATAGTACTTATGTAGTTACCAAAATTTTCATATTAAAACGACTAAACTGGCTTTTCAATAGGTACATCATTTATCTAAAATCTAAAGAATACATTGGTATTTCCGCAATAAATCTAAAAACTAAATACAAATCAAATTTTACTGACAGTGACATATAAAAATTATGTTATGTATAAAACTATGAAATTTTTTATAGTCTGTTTGGAAATGAAAGAGAGTAATAAAACCCCAAGATAAGAACCGGCCATGGGCGTGCTAATATTTCGTTTCAGGTAATTTTCAGGTAACACTAATGCTAACAGGTAATGGGTGTACATTAGTATATTTTACTGGATATCAATCCAGTCTTAGAGCTGAATATACGAAGACGTGCTAGTGCAGTAGAGTAAAATTCGACTTGTGTTTAGTGACTATTGTGCCAGTGGATATAATATTGTTTGGGTAAAATGTCGAGCTTATCAGATTACGTACCTGCTAAACGCGTGAAAAGATGTGCGCTGTCTCAGAATGAGAAGATTATTATATTAAATGTATTTAATGCATTGAAACACCAAAATCCTACCAACAGTGTTGACGACATCGTGGAAAAGTGTTCCAAAATGACAGGGATTGGAAAATCGACTATCTACAGACTTTTAAAGGAAACAAAAAATGAACAAGATACTGTAAATCCCCCAAAATCATCTACAGGGAGGTCAAAAGTCGTTATAGATGATTTCTTCAAAAATGTCATTCGCAGAAAAGTACACTCATTTTATTTTAAAAAAGAAATACCAACGCTAAACAAAATTTTAAGTGAACTTTCAGAGGACAACGATTTGCCAAAAATCAGTAGAAGCAAATTATGGGCCGTCTTACGAGAGTTGAATTTTTGCTGGGAAAAGCAGAACAGGAAGTCAGTTCTTATCGATAAAGATGAAATTATTTGTTGGCGAAGATCCTACTTAAGATCAATTAGAAAATTCCGTGACGAAGGGAGGAATATTTATTATCTAGACGAAACTTGGGTCAACGAGGGATATACTGTAACAAAAGTATGGCAAGATAAAAATGTAAAAAGTTTTCGACAAGCATTTTTGGATGGACTTTCAACAGGGTTCAAGGCACCTTCAGGTAAAGGGCGAAGATTAATAGTGACACATATAGGTAGTGCCAGTGGTTTTGTAGATGGCGGTTTACTTTTATTTGAATCTAAAAATACAGGTGACTATCACGAAGACATGAACGCAGATGTTTTCGAAGAGTATTTTACACAGATGTTGGATCTTATTCCTCCGGGGTCTGTAATTGTCATGGATAATGCCAGTTACCATTCACGGCAGACCGAGCGGACGCCTACGACTGCTTGGAGGAAAGCCGATATAATTCAATGGTTATCCGGAAAAAACATTTCTTTTGAAACAAATATGGTGAAAAAGGAACTTTTGACACTTGTCAATCTTAATAAAGATCAGAAAAAATATGTTATCGATGAAATGGCAACAAATCGCCAAATAACGGTACTACGGTTACCACCTTATCACTGTGAACTTAACCCAATCGAATTAGTCTGGGCGCAGGTAAAAGGAGATGTAGCGCGAAATAATACGACGTTTAAATTAAGTGACGTGAAAATTTTGTTAAAAAATTCCTTGGAACGAGTAACTGCAGATAACTGGCAAAGATGTATACATCATGTACAAAAAGAAGAGGAGAAAATGTGGGAACTCGATAATTTAATTGACGTTACTGTGGAACCTATCGTTATCAATCTAGGAGACGAAGATAATTCATCAGAATATTCAGAGGATGAATTTTAATATACCTACTTTTTTATTTTCTTTATTGTACATTTATACAACACTACATTTACTCACCATAATTTGAATTTTCAAAATACATATATTTTTGTGTGGAATAAAAGTCTATTCATTAAATTTAAATAAATATTTTGATAATAATATTGAATAATTTTATTTGAATTACTAAAAACCCTCTTAACCCGGTTATGATGCTTAAAGTAGCCTCATGTTTTGAAATGCTGTTTTTATATTGTTTACTTATAAGAGAAATGGACCGAGAAATTGAAGCGGCATAGACAAAGACGGATTGTCGGGGATTAAATTTTAGCTACCTGCTACAATTTAGTACAGTTCGATCGCACAAAGTTTTGTTAAAAGTACACCTCATCCATACCGATAAAACATAATATAAAAATATTGAATATAAGCACCAGTACTACATTTATTTACGATTTACATACATAATGAGCTTTTATTACTCTCTTTCATTTCTAAACAGATATAATAAACAAAGGAATTTGGAAAGATAGTTGTAAGAAAATTAGTTGTAAAAGTGTTAGTTATTAAGATGTGAAACTGAAAGTGGCGTAAACCGAATTCATATGTTTAAACGTACAATATGTGAAAAAAATTTCCATATAATATGGATGTTTTAAAACATTTCCAAAAAAATCCTTGGTAGTCATTTGGTTAACATAAATCTATACAACAGCCAAAAATGCCCAGTGTCGCATGGAGTTTCAGTTAAGTTCGAGCCATGTAAAATTAAACGTTACTCTAAAACAAAATAAATCAATCAATTTGATTGTATTGAAAAATAACCTAAAAGAACTTCAAAGTAGTGAATTTCTAAAGAGAAACTGAATCAAGTACAAAAATAAACAAACAAGTTTACCCGGGATATCCAGGAGAATCCAAAGAAGATGGAATGGTCAAGTCCAAATGAATAAAAAAGGGTATCAAGAAATTTATCAAAAAAAAAATCTGCACGAAAGTCAGCTGTCAAAGATCGGACTGGAATTTCAAATTGTAAACAAGAAGTAGTCTACTTCTATTGCATGGAACTATTATAAGGTAAACAGTGGCACAAGAAAAAGACCAGTGAAATCAAAATACCAAGTGGAATAAATAAAGACAACCACTAAATCAAGATACAGAGTGGCTCAAGGAAGAGTAAAAGGTAACAAGAGAGAATTAGCGACTGATAAGATTGAGATAAAATGAGAATTAATATTTGTAAAGTAGTTTAATAATATAATATTTGCAAATTAGTGTAGCTTTTTCCAGTTTTTTTTCTTCAAATAAAATTATAAAAATAAAACATCGTTTTGAAATTGAAAAATATTAAAAAAAAATTAAATAAAAAATAATAATTTAAAATAAACTAAAAAGTGAACATTAAATTCAAAGATAGTAAAGCTTTTTGTCTGTGTGAGAATTCGTTTCTGAGCAAGTCTAAAAAAATAAACAAAACAGTACAAAAACTTCCAAATTTGTAACAACCCGTATTTTTCCATATATAAGGTATTTATTTTCGTGGGTTCTGGTGTGACAGTAGGTTACAAATGATGAAAGAAACAGCAGCGAGTTTTTTACTTAACGATCCGTTCCTAATCACTCAGGAACTTTTTCAAAAGAATTTTGTCAAATTTATTATATAAAAGTTAATTAATTAAAACCTAAACAACCATTCTATGTAATTTTTTCTTTAACATGCATCAAATATTCAAAATTATAGTAGACTCTTTTAAAATGAGTTCATTAACAAATTATTATCGATCCCTAATTAATTTTATTTATAAACTAAACAGTGTCACATGTTTTGCAGAAGAAGGAAAGTAAATAAATAATAAATGCTTATTTAACACTTAACGTAGGTAACATATGCCACCTTTAGAACTGAATGAAATGAATCGAGGAATATCCTCGATGATGAAAAATACTTCATAATTGCACACCCACGAGCACGGTACTCATTCTCGCTTGTAGTACTATCATTCGCTTGGTATTTCATTCACTCGCATACGTAGCAATATTGTTGCTTATAAACACTATAAACAATTATGTGGGAGTAATGTACGTTGAAAAACAGTTTGTAATATACTTATGAATATGGGGGATATAGCTCAGTGGTAGAGCATTCGACTGCAGATCGAGAGGTCCCCGGTTCAAACCCGGGTGTCCCCTAAAATATGTTTTTAGTTTTGCATATTATTTAATATTTTTTAAATAATGCAAAAGAATATACTGTTAGCAGTTTTCTCAAATAGTTACACTTTTAATATATAATTCAATTCAATTCATTAACAGTGATGATTGATTCATAATCTACTAAAATTTATTCAGAATGAAATTGAAACATTAAGCCAAAAAGCCATATTTTTACTACGTCAACCTGTCAATCTGCAATAAACTGTCTTCAGAACTCAGATATAATTTTTTTAATAAAAATAAATAATTTCATAAAGCATTTTTAAAAATTATGGAGTGAAAATTATATTTAGTATATAGGGTGTTACAATACTGGTGGCATACGGACAGTGGAATGGCAACCTTAAAGATAAACGAAAATTTTTGTTTAGCTTAGAAGATATTGAATTTTGAAAAGTAAATGAAACTGAAAAATTTTGGAAATAAGGTAAATATAAAAAAGAATTATAACAGCTATCTGAAAAATGATTTCCCGCAAGCCTTCTAAGTTTAATACTGGTATATTGTGTACCAAAAACCTCACAAAAAAGTCACGTGGAGTTGGGTCTTAAGAACGAGAAGATCGAGTAAGAAATTTCGTGAGATATAAAGCAAAATTAGGACCTTCGCTATAAACATCATATTTTGCCGGAAATTAAGCGCTGCGCCATTAAAATACCTAGAAGCTCTTTTTGTAAAAAGACTAAATAATTGTCTACGTTTAATACGTCGATAAAATCTAAATAAAATAAAAAGAGAAAATGAAAATGATAAGGTAAAACGAATAAGATTGGAATTGGATATTCTCCTATTAATCCACATTATACTTTTAAAGTAAAACGTTGTTGATAATATAAAATTGTCAATCACAAAACGCACGCCGAATTAGATAATCAATCATCTCTTGTAAATGTAACAAATAACAGAAAATATGTATAAAGGAAAATATTTATTATATCATTTACATAACTGTTGATATCTTCAATAAATACAAATGTGCTAAATAGTAAAACTGTAGATACTACATTATACAACAGAATATATAAATTCTAAAATAGCAGAAAATTGTACGAGAAAATAATAAACATACGTTTCACGCACAATAAAATATTACAACAAATAACTCGACAAATGACACTTAGACCATTGAACAATGACTTGGATTACCACAGTTATCACGATAAAATATATTGTTGATAAAAACGCATACTGTATTACTCACAATATTCAACCAGCGTCCGCTAGAGGTACAGTGAACTATCATGCTTGATTCCAATTTTACAAGCCTTTTGGAGCCACCCTTTTACCGTACTACTACTAATATTGACATTTTTGTAGTAACTAATATTTGCATTTTATGGATCAGATTTATTGTTAATTTTGCAGGTTTTAAAAAATTCTATACACATTCATAAAATTAGCAGTACCTAGCTGAAAATATTTGTATCAAGATTTATTCACTTCTGCATTTATGCCGTAATAGAAACAAATTATTTTCAGGTTTGGGATGCCATGGATTAACTCCGGATGTAAGCGGCCTAACCCATCTACACGTAGCCATCAAAACTGAGTTACAGCGACACATAGAAGCCTACAAAAGCGCCCTTCATCGATTGGAGGAACTAGGTCTGGCAGCTTCGGACAACAAGAGACCTGTAGACGCTTCTCATCAACGATTGCTTTCTCTACGCCTTTCCGACGTTCAGCAAAGACTTATCGATAATAAAACCGTTTTAACGATTTTGGATAAACCTGCCCTGAAACAACTAGGACCGTTAATTGAGACTCTCGCCACCAGAGTGCAAAATGACAAGGAAGCACTATTCAGCATTTCACAGTTGAAAAGGTAGTTATAATTATTCATACACGGTGTATGTATACTCGACTATCTCTCTAACTTTGTACAAAAGTTTTCTAACACCTGATAATTTCAAAAGAAGTACACATTTTATAGCGATTCCACAATAACTAGGAATTACTACTTTTAACAATTTTATCCATCTTTCTTAATTTGCTATTTGACAAATATTTCGTAAACCAAATATTACAGTTCCTATTCTATTTAGCCGGTATTTAAATTTAACCGATTCGAGAGAAACCAGTGATATCATTAATCCCTCTTTATCGGTGTTGTCAATCATTTCAACTCATTTAACACATAACCTCGTCTAGTAATACTTGCATCATCAGCAAACTGATAAAATAATAAGTATTTTATTTTATTCAACCAACGGGATAAACAATTAGTTATAGGATTAGCACATAAACAACGAAAAAACATTACAAAATATAAAACAATTAAATGTGTTAAAAACACATTAACGGATATTAGATATACTAAAGACTATTACACAATATTAGTGCAACGCTGAAGACTATGGAGCCATTAGAAATGCTACATCAGATCAGGATTTTTCCCTAACATCAAAAAATAGGTCAAATTTAGTGGAAGTCTCAATTTTTTGTTAACTGTTTGAAATTAAAGTACACAGACGTATCAATAGCATTTCAGAAAGAATAAATGTTTTTCAAAAAGTATCATTTGCATTTAAAAAAGCATTAAATATATTTCAGACATTTACTAATTACAATTACTATTATTAAGTGTTCCACTTTTAATACTACGTTATTTGAATAATGAAATAAAAAGATTCATTTTAATATTTATTGATATCAATTTGAGAAATCAGAAATATTGCGTTGTTGAAGAACGTGCGAAAACGAACTTGCGTAGCAAGTTTATCTCCGTGTCCTAATAGTCCATAATTATATGTGGAGCTATCTCAGATTTGTTAATTTAAAAATAAGACTATTTAAATAAACTTATTTCTATCCAAATTTGACCCGCTAAACCGCTAATAGAATTCGACAAAATTTTTAATTTTCAAATAATCACAAAGATAAGTGCCTTTTTCGAATTTGCTTTCTGTTTTACTAGTAAATTTTTTATATTCATAATGGTTTTGGCGTAATTGTTTATTTTATTAGTTCACTAATACTTATTCGACGCAAATTTGATACCATTATTGGAAATTATCAGCATTTTTGGTAAAACATAATTCAGTAAAAAAGAAGATTGGATTGGAATTGTTATATTTTTGCGAATTTGGCTTTCTGTGGTTGTTCTTATTCGAGGAGCGTTACCTTAGCTAAATTCGATACAAATTACTGAATTACATGTTATTGAATATGGCGACCATTTTAATAAAAATAAATAAAATAGTCAATGACAATTACAAATGTTTACTTACGATGAAAGAATTTCCTATTCCTGAAAACTCAATACAAATAGTAGCATACCAAAATTTATTTAAATCGGATACAGCTTTTTAAACTTACCTAGGTACCTGAAAAAAAAATTTTTTTTGTTCTCTAACGGCTAAACAAAGCAAGCTGTATCAAAAGTAATTCTTATTTTAACTCCAAGAATCTGTGAAAATACTGCATACCCATAATAAATTCTGCAATAATTTTGATATTTTCTGATATATCAAATTATAAAATTCAGGTTTAATACAGTTTAAATGGTCTTTAGAAAAAATATTTTAATTTAAAATTCAAATTTCGTTTACATGTACGAAAAAGAGGTAGAACCTTCTAAATAAACTGGTTTTATATTAATTAAAAATCAATATCGCATTTATAATCAGTTTGTTAGTGTATCTAAACATCTAATAATTTATTTTGATCAAACAGGTAGTGAATAAATAAATATTTGATGATTACACAGTCCCACAAAAAAAGAAAAGTAGTCTATTCCAAATATTAAACCTATGCATTTTTAAATATTCTGAAGCGCCGAATCCGGGACCAGAATTGCTTCATCACCCTCTATTTTTTTTTAATCGCAAAAACTGCCCGTAATTACAGAAAATATGGAAAATTATGTTTTTCAAAACAAGAGGAAGGTCAACTTCGTCTTTCATCCCTGTTTCTTATATCTATGGGATATTGGGGACAGAAAGAATTAATTTGAACAGAAAGTATGGCCAAAAAGAACACAGTTCCACCCAGGTTGAAAAACATCATACGCCAACCCTTAGTTGATCCTTCAAATATTCTGCTTCCACTCCAAGAGAATGAACGTTTTACCATGATATTATGGAAATGGAGCGTCGGTATCAAGGAAGGTGAAATGTTAATATAACGTAAACATGAAGTTTAAAACGAAAAACAAGCCAAAAACAAAGAATAGAGAAAGATGCATAGATCATTTAAAGATAAAAGAAATCGCTACAAAAGCAGAAAGGAGAAAGGAGTAAAAGTAATCAATTTTTATCTAGAAATGATGTTCAGATCTTCGAATAATTTCTCTTTGCGGGCATCAAATAGCTGAAATTGATCTCAGGGAAGAGGCATTTCCCAGATTTTAGGGTTATTTCGCACGGTAGAGAAATACTAGAGGATGATAAAGTAATTTCAACTTACTTCGGATTGGGCGTCAGCACGTCAAAATACTTATAGACATGGTCCTGGAGTAACTTTCATTCTTTTTTTACAATTGTCCCAAATGGTATACACCCTTAGAGTAGGATTTTCGATATTTTCGGCCATTTAAAAAAACTGGGGGTGATGGAGCAATTAGGATTCGGATTCAGCGTACGAAAATACATACAAACATGGTCTTGCAGTCATTTTAGTCGGTTTCTACAATTATACCTAATGCTGGTTCCTCCAAAGCGAGATTTTTGGTATTTTCTGAATTTAAGATAGGCTCTTCGTGATTTAAAAAAAAATGGAGGGTCTTGGTGCAATTCTGGTCCAAGAATCGGATTAAGCGGGTCAAAATACATAAGGATACATAGGGTCATTCTTTGGAACAGATCACTTTTCTTTTTTGTATGCCTGTGACTTTTCCATATTTTCTGTACTTAAGGGCGATATTCCGCAATTTAAAAAAAATGGACGGTGATGGGGCAATTCTGGCATTCGGATTAAGCGCGTCAAAATACATAAGGATACATGGTCTAATCTTCTCATCTTTGGAACAGACCAGTTTTCTTTTTTCCTTGTGGGACTGTGCTATCTTTAATGATATTGTTTGATGAACACTAATATTCCTTTAAAATGATCATTGTATCTACTTCTTTCTCTGGAAACTACTAGTGAACTGTGGGTACCTTACAGCTTGACTAAATTCATTGTCCAAAGGTTTCAAATACGCATAGGTAATTTACCCATATATTTAAAAATATAATATAAAACCTACATTGAATACTATATTGAACAGACCCAAATAGAAGTTTTGCACAGAAGAAACAAGAAACCTGTCATACTATTGAGGTCTTGTTTTTGTCACTCCCACTGTGGAGTCTCTTGTAAAACGTCTGTCACCGTAATGAGAAAAATGTGCAGAATCCGAAATGCGAAAATCCAATTTGGTGTAACTATTCTTGACTAAGCTTTATTGGCGGATTCTACTGAAAACAAATAAATAACAAAGAAAGTTCTCATAAACATGAGTCCGAAAACTTCATTTCCGATATACAAGATGTTCAAAATTAATATAAACATGTTTATTTCAAGTTGCAAAAATAGTTGAGAAAAGCCGCATAAATAATAGTCAATTTTATTCATAAACAACCTGGTATAGTCCTTCCGAAGTCAGTTTAATATGCAAAAAAACGTCTGGTAATAAAATTTAATGAGTTTCATAGGCGTCCCTAAAAAAATTTTCTGCTAAAGGTAAAAAATTATAATAATTTGTATACAATGTGTAGAAAATTTCTATTATAAGTTGATTTGACCAACAACATATTTTAATTATTTATGTCCTCAAATAATTTTATTATATTGGTGGTAAATTTCGTTTTGTTCCATTTCAAAAGGTCTCCAAAATGCCATGTTGTGATAATATTAGTAAACAAAATATCCCACTTATTTCTTCCTTTCGCAATTGTAATATGAATGATTGATAGAAGGTGCCTATAATAAATTAAAATTGCTTGATTCACACCAAATTCCGCACTGCCGCACTGCACTGCTGGGAAATTTATGAACCACTTGTCACCTGCTGTGATTTATTGTCCAGAAGCCCAATACAACTGTACTCGTTTTACTTTGGCCGCACTCGCATTCTTCAACTGAGCATATATACATTTTTACCAGCTGCACGTTTAGTTTTACCAGACCTCTGTATGAGTATGGCTAAATAAACATGGGAACAAGTTTTTCAAATATTTCAATGCCGGTTGCTTCGTAGCGACCGAGCCTGGTACATACCTTGAAGCTTCAATTGATTGACTTCGGAAAAACTATAACTGCAATTGTTATATCAAATATAATTTAATGTTTTGTCGATTTTGGCAATAATTATACATATTTAGTATTTCATCATTTAACTCGAAAGTGGTGCATTTTAACAAGAAGTAATAAAACATTTCTCATAGTATCGGGTTTTTGAGCTAACTTGGAAATAAAATATGAAAGAAATTACTGTTCTCGCCTGGAACGACACCGACACATATTTATCGAAACTTTTGTTGTTGATTATGGTGTCATTAAAGTCATATCTGGAAGATTCCTTTCAGCACATTTTTCATACCCTATTTTCAAATTGACTCTACTATCCGCTAAAAGCTGGAATCGTCTCTAAAATAATAAGTCTACATAGGTGTAATTAATTCGCAAAATGAAAGTAGGGATAGTCTCTTGCGCTAGTAAATAGGATCCCTTTTTACTCATTGGACTGGAATCGTTACTAAAGTCAGTGCTGGAATATATTACTACAATATATTTCGTTACTAGAAGCCAATATTGGACTTTTGTAATTTGTACAAGTTGCAGGCATCGTGTACAGCTGTTCTATATTTGCAATATTATAACCGACAAAAGAAAAAATTTTTAACTAGATAGAATTTTGTTAAACGACTATAGACAGAAAGAAATGGTAAGTTTACACTATTTATTTACAGTTCTCAGAAATATCGAGCCAATATTAAAAGAAGTAGTGGAAGCTCTTTCTGTACGTACTACTTTCAAAAATTACAATATTTTTCATTATTTTACATTGACATTGACCCCTCTAAACTTGAATACAATTTAGTAAATATCAACTTTACCTTGACATTCAATTATATATGAATTGTAAATTTAATTAAAGTTAGGTACATTAAGAATTACTGCTATGATTATTCGCCATCCCTCACCCTCATCTCCACAACTGGCAATTTCGTCAGGCGTACCTACATTTCCTAAACGGGCTGATCTAGTCGTTGTTCCAGACTCCAACCCGTCGAGGATGAGAAACCGGTGGCAACAGTATTGATGTCCTTTTCCCGCGGCTGTGGCGCCCTCTTGGAGCTCATGCACACACCCGAGAGCCCCTGCAATAGTGACACCGGATACCATTCGGAGACCGAAACGGAGCATGAATTGGGGTGAGTGAAATCGAATAACCAGGGGAAAGTTCGTCCCGTAATTGGTTTAATCGGATATACGTATGCGCCTAATGGAACCCTAGATGTGGGGAAACACTGAAACGAAAGAGGATTTTCTTTGACATATATCCTATGAATTTATCAACCGTAAGTCGTTTATGCTGGATAAATGTACAGGGTTGTGATAAACTAGCGGATATAATACTAAATCTCAAACGAATTTCAATTTCTCCCAAAATTAAAAAGTATTCAATTTAATTTTATCACCAGAAACACTAGAAAAATTGTTTTTTTAATCTTAGGAAAGTGATTGTAGGTGTAGGAACATCCACAATACGCAATCGACGAACAAGGAAAAGCAATAATTTCAAATATGTCAAACCAATTGCAAATGATGCTATTCTTTAAGATTAGTAATATACTAGAATTCCGTTTTATAACTGATTATTTATATTTTTTCAAAACATGTGGGGCCCTCTAGCGCCCTTACGGTGCATTCTTGCATACAGGTAAATTAGCGTAAATCGTTGCAGTTTGACCTTAAGAATCTAGGGTGGCTGCTAGTACATGCATTTCAGGGACACCTTGTAGTGTTTATAGCGCGACTTATAGTGTAATCGTGATTTTCTCAGTGTGAGATATTCGTGATTGGGCAAAACTAGACTTATAAAACTGAACTTATAACACAAAACTATTTATTTAATTTTTCTTGTCAATGTGGAAAAAATACTAACAAATAAATAGTTATAAAAAACAACAAATAAATAGTTATAGACAGTAAGTACAGCTTGAATTTACTGCACCAGTATCAGAAACAGTTGAAAATTTATTTCTAGGCCGCAAACGTATACAGGGTGTAAGAAGTATGACTGTCGTAACTTCAGCATGAGGTAGAGTAATCATAAATAAACAAAAAAGTTGTATATTACAGGGGAGTAGGATTAACAGTTTTCAAAATACAGCGAGTATTAATATTGGGGAGTTTCATCACGACGTGACAACAGCGCTTAACCTGCTGATGCACACCACGTGTACACGCGGCAGACTTGGCCTACGGAAAAAATGTAAACAGCTATTATTGTGAGACATTTAGTAAATTTCAACACAATTGTTTTCCAGTTTTTAAATAAATAAAATAAAATGCATCGATTTTGTAGTATGAAGATAGTGTTGTGGTTAAATTTTAGCTCGAATTTTAGTAAATATGAATCTCTTAAAACAGAAACTTAATTTTTAATCAAATTATGAATTTGAAAAATATGTGATTAAAAGATTTACGTCGTCCAAATAATCATACGTATTAAAAATAATTTAGATACTTACCAAAAAGCAAAATTCAGTAATTTTTAAACGCACAAGTACAAAACAAACTACAACATATGCTCAAAATGTCCACCACCATTTTCAATGCACGCACGACACCTTCGAATCCAATTTTCGCGCATTCGCTAGAAAATTATCACGTATGGTAAACATTTTAAAAAAGCAAGAAGAAACACCTCAAAAGCAGGAAATGAATTGCGTATTGCTGGTTGCTGGACTGTTAGTACCGCGCCGTTGTCACATTGTTCGATATGAATTTTATCGAATTTTAAATTTATTACAATGCCAATTATTATTTTTTAGAATTAAGCATAAAGAAGTTAAAAAAAGTGATAAACGTTGTATTTTATTGTATTCTATGCACGCAGTTATGTCAATATTCCTTAACAAATTGAACTTTTGGACATCAAGTTGGAGATTTTGATTAATTTTTTTCTCGGAAATGGTTGAGTTTAGGACCCATGTCATATAAGGTGTTTTTTTGTTTATTTTAATGTATTCTATCTTCTGTTAATATTAAGGTAGTCAATCTTCTAACACCCTGTATATTTTTGCTCCTAGAGTTCGACCAAAGGAGGAGCTTCCCTCTTAAAAATTATTTTGGCCGTAAATAATATATGCTTTGATATTCATTTAAATATTTTAGATATATCTAAACACAAAAAACGTACTGGATTTCAGTGTCAGAAATTGTCAGTGCAATGCTTTGTTTTATGTTCTTCACTTGTCACTGTTCTTCGGTTAATGGAATATATTATGTGTTATGTGGAAATATTTATTTATTACTCTATTATCGGCAAAATGGATTTTATTACTGAATATTGTTTTGATTAGTTTTTTCTAAAATCCACTTTATTTATTAACATTCTATTACCTACCTCTTTTTTATATATAATTTAACTTACGTTGTGGGTCTATAACACTAAAAAAAATTAAACTTTTCTCTAAAACTTTTATGTTAATTTTGAAATAACTGTATTCGGGATTTAAAAAAAATTGTGATCGTAACCGTTTATGTGAATTTAATATCACCTTGTAAGCAAAATTGACTGGCAGTATTCACAAATAGATAAGTACAAAAATTTCCTCATATGGAATAGGATACATAATTAAACAATTTTTATTTTTTGGATTTTAATTAAATCTTGTACGTTTTTAGAACTTCTCCGGCGGATACAAATAAATTGTAACCTGTTAATGTGTAACGTACACAGTACCATTTATACAAATCGTAGATAATTTAAAGAAACAACAGAAAATAAAAATCAATCAGAATTTAAGGCTCATAATATGCAATTATTAACGTTAATGACAATAAGTTTGTATAGAACATGTAACTGAAAGGATTGACTTTTCTAATTCCTAGCTAAAATGAAACTTGTTATGAAAATAGGAAATATTTTCTTTGTATTTCACATACTTGTATTCTTCCATGTTATAAATTCTATCACCACCGGTATCGACCATCCCACACTGGCGTAGATCTGGATTATTCTCTTCCTCGTTATTTATGTTTAGTCAGGGTGAAAATGTAATTCTAGAAACAGCTTGATCCATCTTTAAATATACCATTATGCTTTATGCCTAATATTTACGGAACTAGTAAGCTTTACAATTTGTCTGTTCTATTATATTTAAATGGGCGGCGGAAGTACCCAATTAATAAAAAAATAAAATTTAATTTTTTTTCACATCCGACTTTAAACTCAATCTTATTTAATTCAACAGGAATTCCTACTGGAAATTTCGAATTCTGAGCTTAAGCATGGTATTCCCAACTGAAAAACTTTCAATTTGGAATTGATACTTTATTCCTATAGAAATTTTCGAATTTTAAATTTAAGGTTCCTAAATTAGAATTAGTACTTTTTATAGGTAATCTAAACTTAGTAAAAAATTTGAGTTTATGTAATGTTAGTCAATAGGAATAATTTTTTCCATACCTCGATTTTGGATAAGAGTCTGGATAAGTTTACACTCACTGTCCAGAGACTTCCGCTCTGGTTATTGAACTGCAAGGTATCCGAGTCGAAGTTCGATAACAGTTTGGGGTGGCTTCGCGAATTCTCGATTCGAAACATAGGTCAAAATTTTGATTTCAGCTCAGTGTCTTCTGCTTCTCAGGAATAGTGAGCTAGATGCCTTAGAACATTGGTAACTAGTTTAAGCAGCTTTTTCGCTCTGCAAACGGCTTCATAGGTCAAATTCGAAAGTTGACTGAAATTCGAAATACACTCAACACTTGAATATGATTAGGAGAAAAATTAACATTCATTTTCCAACAACCTCACAAAATTTGGTGACAAAAAAATCAATCATTATGAGATCAATCAAGTAGTAACGTTAAAATCCATTATTTTAAATATTTTATACTTCTCGTTGGCACCATATAAAAGGTGAATGAACTTTAGTAATCAGTTTTAACCGATATTGTTATTATTATTGTTAATGTTATTGTTATCAACGTAATTATTATTGTTTTCTAGTTGGAAATATCAATTTTATTGACAGGTAATGTGTGTGTTTATTTATTCTTGAGTAGGTATTTATTAATTTAATTGACCTTAAACAACTTTGTATATCTTCGCTAACTGATGACAGGAAATGGGATGGATGATGTATGGCTGGAAGACGAATAGATCAAACAGTCCGAGAAAGTTCTAACTAGTTTAATCGGATATATGTTCTAATGTAACTCATGATACAGGAAAGTTTTCGGAAAAATTCTTCCCTTCCGAAAACAATTAGGTTTTCGCTGATATTTGATGGTTAAATGGATTGCCGAGTAATGGTCAATTTTAAGTCATTTAGGAGATCCATTCTTTTTAAACAATAAATATATATTTTATATTTATATTATTATATTTGACTTTAAAAAACTAACGTCTTTTGCAGTTAAACTGATTCGACATCTTCCTTATTTAAGAGAAGTAATCATACAATTAGTATTAGTTCATTACTTAGGAAACATTTCTTTATAAAATTCTTAAATAATATTTACACAATGGCAATGGCATGTAATTTTAAATAATTTGCGCTTACTTGAAACGAAAATGAAGAATTATGTTTTGTCTTACAATTATTATTTTAAGAAAAACACCTCATATTATCCAACTTAATACCACCTTAACTTTACCATGGTGATTGCCAAATTATTAAATATTGTGCACACAAAATTTCATTTATTTAATATTCTCTTATTTTGAAAACATCAACACCCTGTATCTCAAAAACGTGAACAAGTTTGTATAGTCATTAAGTATTTAGATTTATTCTGTTGTTTTCTCAATTTTGGTAGTCAGTATTCAAGAACCCTGAATGTGCGAATATCGTAAGAGTATATAAATTCTTTTTCAGTTCATGAACGACCATCCACGTCACCTGGAAAAATATTTAAATGTGTGAGAAAGGGGAAATCATTATTTAGGTTCAGCAGCGTAGCGTTAATGGAAGGACTGCTTTCATGATCCTGCATGTTTTGCATACAAAATAAAGGACTTTTAGTAAACTTTCCCCCTACCTTATTTTAGTTTTTGAATATACGAGTACTATAAGAAATAACCATTTCAATATAGGCACATTTTGTTAACACGATGTATTGCACATTATCGTGATAAAATGTATATATATTACTTAAAGAAAAAAAAATAATGCTGTAAAGCATACATAGAATTGGGTGTATAATAAATGTATAAGATCTACCTAAAATATTTGTCGTTTTACCTAATATATTCCAACAAGCATTTTTACTTAATAAT